>NC_056725.1:1694276543-1694576543 GCF_019279795.1 Protopterus annectens | reverse complement strand
AAATCCTGGCTCAATTTCTAGTGAGAGGGTAGTGTGGGAACCATAGAGTCAGGTGACCAGATGAGATGACATTCTGTAGCCAGCACTGAAATTGTATTTAAATACTAGTGAGAGATGTGAGGGGTGCATTCTGTTTTTGGACCAGAAAAGACACTCATTCACTTTCATCTTGCCTTGCTTTCTTAAGTAACTAGGGGAACAGTAACTTTTCAGTTAAAAATATAGTGAGACTAGCTAAAAGTTTTTTTTTCTGTATCTGTTTGAGTCTTTCCATTTGTGTTGTTTTTTTATATTTCCTGTTATTGAAACTCTGGTGTTTATTGTAAATACATATTCAGTATTTTCATGCTTTCTTTTTTATTATTTATTATTAAATATATCTATACCTTTCATTGTGGCTGGTCTTTTAAAAAATATTTAAAATTTGAGAGAACTTTAATTTATTTAGTGGCACTGTCACTCCATGTTCCTAAAAGTCTTTCTGCTTGGTTATTCACTACCATTTGTATAAGTATTAATTTTATTACGTGTATTTGGTTACCCTTGTAAGAGCGTTAAAATATCTGGCTTTGGGTATTCTGGTGGCAGCAAATGTATCTTATAGTCTAGGTGGAGGTGGCAGAGTGGGTAAGCTGTGCCAGCCTTTCCCAGGAGGGTGTGTGTGTGTGTAAAAATCAAATCTCAAAGACAGTGTATGTGATAGCTACTTTGAATAGGGACACTGAGAGCACTGATTTCACAGAGATGATGGTGGTGGACTTGGCTTGGAACACCCAACTAACTCAGTTCTATAGTGGTCAGTGGGGAGTCTTATTTGAGGCCAGGAGAGGAAACCCAGCCCCAGAACTGGAGTGTGCATTTCCTGTGTGCTCGTTAGGAAAACTCAACTTAGTGCAAAGCGCTGCACCTGAAAACCATGTGTGTATGTCTATTTTTATCACAGTGATTGTTCCCCACTGGTTTCAGTGGTGAGGATTGGGACTTCTTGATCACTGGCCCAGAGAAGGGATGTCACAGTCAGGTACACTTATGATGATAGTCAAATGGATTGTCACACCACATGCCACTGCAATACAGTTACAATGTATCTATCATTAATAGTAATGAGGATGTGTGTCTTGCACTATGAATTTGAAGTTAAAGTTGATGTCATTTTCTTTTTCACTAAAATATGTGTACATATTTTTTTCCTGTTAAGTACTACATGCAATGCTAAATGTTGCATGTGATATACATTGGGATTGGAAATATATTTTCCTAACTGGAGTTGGGATATTTGCTTTGTACTTTATCATACCAAGAAGAGAATATGCATTTTTTTAAATGATTCTCTTAAAAGCAAGATTTAGCATTGTAGTACTTAAAACAAACAAACAAAAAAAGAACTGTGCACATATTTTTAGTGTCATGTTGCTTACAGTCTCTGTCTTGTCTTGTTTTGTGTATCTCAAAATAACACTTGTTAGCAAAGAATATCACCATGCTGCTAACAAGTGTGCTGTTTTCTATTTTTATTCAACACAACAAAATACAATGCCAAATGTTGGTTTTCTTTGATTATTTAATAAAATGCAAAGCAATCCTTTAACTCAAGAGTAGCTAGTCATGAGTGTCTAGCAGACCTAATTTTCTGCATTGCAGATATTACAATCATAGCTTTAGTCTTGTTAGATCATATTATGCTGAATTTGGCCATCAGGACCGTCAGGTAGGCCATCCCACCATGTACAATGGTTGAACATTTGAACTCTTTCTTGCAAAAAAAGGGATAAAGAACATACAGGAAATTAGGTAGGAGATGCAACAGTACTGGTATGATACAGCTGGTGGAGCAATGTATGACAGTATATCAGAAATATGTTAAAATAAAATCTGAGAGTTTATGTACCAAATGAGATTTGTCTGACAGATCTACAAAGATGTTTAAGATCATGTGCTTATGAACAAAGCAATTGAACAAACAAATGGTTCAGCTAATGAAAAGCGTTACTAAGCCTGAAAAACACTACAAGATGGTTTGCTGTAAAAGTAAGACAGTACAGCAATTACATTATCACAAAATACATATTAGATGGTTGCAAATGACTATTGCAAATGTAAGAAGGGTGAGACTAAAAACAGTTTATTGGATCAAAGCAAATGCTTAGCAGAGACATCATAAGATAGGATAAGGCACATATCTATTACAGTCATCAGAGATAGTTCTGACTCCATAGTAAGAAACTAAAAGCCATCAATAAGATAATGACAGAAAAATATGACAGAATCCATACAGCTAAAGAAGGAAGTCATGAGAGAGATATAAAGGAATTCATCAAGGGAGATCACCTGGTTAACTAACAGAAAGAAAGTTTAGCTCAGGATACAGAAATATCTGAGATTTACAATGCAGCTGATACTATGCCCTAAGGAAGAAAAAACACAGGAGTTAATAGTTTTACCATTATTTTTATAAAGCATGCAAAACAGATATCACCCAGCATTTGCTGTTTTATAGAGAAGAGAAAAAATGGTAACTTTCCTGATAGCACTGTTTAAGCAAAAGTTTCCTAAACTAAATCAAGTTATTACATTGTCAAGTAACTAAAAGGCCTACTTCCCTGAGTCATCTTGTTTTAAAAATGTATGTAAATATTTTGGCAAGTAGGTTGCCAAACTTTGATCCAAAGACCAACAAGCTTTTGTAAAAGGCAGATTAGGAGACTGTGATGTGAAAAGTTTAAACTCAGACATACAGAGAATGGCAGAAGGTCCTGGCATGTTAAGGACACAGTTAAATATGTAGAAAATGAAGGTACTGAACCAAACAAACTTGGTAGCTATTTTACAGAATGTCCATAAAGCATTCAGTGGTATATGATATAAAGTAAGGGGTTACCAGGACTCTGCTTGAAGCCACAGCACTCCCTCCTAAATTCACGCAAACACATACACACACACACACACACACACACACACACACACACACACACACACACACACACACACACACGTGCGCGCACGCATGCACACATGCACACACATCTATGCTATGTGATTATTTCACAAAAGGTCAATAACACAAAAGAATGAACCTCAAATAAGAGTAAAACAAAAAGGTAAATGCAGAAATCACTGAAATACTGCTGTGAATGAAGCACAACCCATTGAATACCTCTCTCCCACGGCCAGTAAACTCCATCTACAAAGCCCAGATCAAACATTGGCTGAACAGAGGTACTGTTAGGGGAAATGTTATTTTAGTAATGTAATGAGATGCAGGATTAGTGTAAGCACACCTGAATAGCGGTGGGCAGGGAGGCTTCAACCCCCCCAACACCTCACTCATGTGCACTCACCCCCACCATAACCATACCTCTGCCCCTATCCCCATCCAAATATATTATGTTACTGAAAACCCTTTCCCAAACAGTAGCACAATACAAAAGGACAAAGAAAGCACATACAGCACCAAACATGTACAGCTCTAAATCTATCCACTTAACTAGTCTTTGCTCTAACCATAACCCACGAACACCCACATATACACACTGACCTCTATAACACAGTCTTGCACATTTTCACAACCACAACCTTTTTAGTCAACCATTCATTTTCCTGCACACTTCTACTTAACCTATACTATATAAAGCTTCAATTCAGCCATATTAGAGTCAAACAAATAAGCAGGGCAGCCATGGTGGTGCAGCAGTTAGCAGTGTCACCTCACAGCAAGAGGTTCGCCAGTTCAATTCTCGGCTGGGGTGTCTTCTGTGCGGAGTCTGCATGTCCTCCCTGTGGTTGCGTGGGTTTCCTCCAGGTGCTCCAGTTTCATCCCAAAGACATGCTGTAGGTGGATTGGGCACTCTAAATTGGCCCAAGGTGTGAGTGTGTGTGTATGTGTGCCTTCTATGGAAGGTTGGGCGCCAGACTGGCAACTCGACACCATAAGACTCCACTGCCAATCATGAGCCAACAGGTGATCTACAGTGGCGACCTCTAACTGGGAAAAAGCCAGAAGAAGAGTCAAACAAATAAGCATTTGCTCATTTATACAATCAATCTTTTTTTTTAAATCCACACAAACCTGTTGATCAAAAGAGAATTCTGCCATTTGTGCTGCTGAACTAATACACACACACACACACACACACACACACACAAAACACACACACATATATAAAAATTTTATTATTCACTTTCTCCATTTGTAGAAGTTCAGTACTTCAGTAATTTTTACTTACCATTTACAAGTGCACATCCCTTTTTGCAAAAAAGAGTATGGTCAAGTGCCATTGTACACAAGTAGTTAGAATGACATCACAGCAGCAAGATTTGACCAAGGAACTTGAGACTATCTCTCAACCTTTCATCGATAGAGGGTACCCTAAAAACTGGGGAATGGTGAGAGGAGTTTTGACTGAATGGGACAAAAAATACAAACCTTTCCTTGGTTCTGGTTTTGAAGTTGGAAATTTTACTATTAAAGAAAATGAAAGTAGATTTAATAAAGCACTGGTAGTGGAGTTTAACCATACTGCACCGAGAACTAAAGAAATTATTTCAAAGAATTGGAATATGTTAAGATTTAATGCAGAAATTGTAGGGGTGCATGGATTTGACCATAAGTACGTTTCTAAAACAGGTCATAACTTAAAAAGTTTGCATGAGCATAGCACGCATCAGAAGTTAAAAGAAAAATAAGGCACCAAAAATGTGGAAGCTGTAGTCAGTGCCCATATATTATTGATGAAGTCCTTACAGTATTGGGTAACAGGACTAAATCTAGGGTGTTTTTAAAAAGGGCAACTGTGAAATTAAAGGAATTATATACCTATCAGTTTGCAAAAAATGTGGTATTTTTTTATGTTGGGAAAACTGTAAGAGCCCTGAAGAAATGTATTTACAAGAGACAAAGCCTGGATTAGCTGGTACAAAACTAAATCCCAAACCGCACTGCAAACCTACTGGGAACTTAGAAGTAAAGCAAAGAAGCAAATTAAACAAGACAAGATAAATTATTACTCCGATATCCAAAATAAGCACTGAAATAACCCACAAAAACTCTGGTCAGCAATAAACAATATACTCTTACCAGGCAAAGTCAGTACACACACGGATCTATATTACATGATCAAGACCTTAAATTATCGAATACCTAAAGGATGATCACGAAATATCGAATCCTTAACATTAAAAATGGCCATTTCCACATAAAGAAACAATGCTGTTGGCCAAATAAAAAAAAAAGTTTTAAAGAGAAATGAAGTGGGAGGCTTCACCCCCCACAACCCCCAACTAAATATCCCAACTCCAAGATCACTCTACAGCGGAGAAAGAACAAAATCTGCATAACGGCCAAACAACTCATTTCCCTGTGTGGAAATAGCCGTTCGCAGTTTTCAGCCTTCGACATTTAGTGATCAACCTTTAGGTGTTCGATAATCTAAGGTTTCGATCATGTAATAGGGAACTGCACACACACACACACACACACACACACACACACACACACACACACACACACACACACACACAATCACACACACACACACACACACACACACACACACACACACACACACACACACACACACACACACACAAACACACACACACACATTACTAATAACAATAATATAGACAAAATAGCTACCCAATTCAATAAATACTTTACTGAAACTATCCTAGCCCTCTCCAAGAATTCAACCCCCTTCCTTTTCACAACCACTTTTATGCAAAGCAAAAACAATACCACTTTCACCTTGCAACCTGTATGAACTGAAATAATTAAAAAGTTGCTTAGGAAACTAAAACCCACCACACTAGATGCAGACGTCCTACTTACTGAGTTCTTAACACTAACTGCTGAGGGTATTGCCTATCCAGTATCCATTCTTAACAACAGAGCCTTGGCAGAACACCAAGTCCCTACCATCTGAAAAACGTCTGCCATTATCCTACTTCATAAAGGAGGTACATAAAGAGATCTAACTACAGTCTAATCACAATCTTATCACCACTGCCTAAGATACTAGAGAGAATCATTTACAAACAAATCACAGATTACCTGCATTGTAACAAACGGCTTACCAATACTCAGCAGGTTCCTATTACATAATCGAAGAGGCAATCCTTTGAATGCATCTTGATCGAACTTGAAAGCACGAAACAGCAAAATAGCGAAATGGCATATAAGCAATTACTTTCCCTGGGAAAGAAATTGCTTGGCTGCCTCTCTTACTTTGCCATTTTCCTCACTGTAGTGCAATCTTGGAGTTGGTATATTTAAGTGGGGGGTTGTCGGGGTCACAGCCTCCCATATGGGGGATGTGGGGGGAGTGAAGTCCCCCACTTTATGTAATGTTTTGAAGTTTTTATTTTTATTTATTTATGTTTTTTGTGTGTTTGGGATTGTAAGCTTTCGCTTACATGGGGTTGATAAATTAGTGTTCGCTTTTTTAAGCAGTCGCTGATTTAATATAGACCCTACTCAGCACAGTTTCCGACCATATCACAGTACTACCACAGCACTAATATCATTTAGTAATACTGTCAACCTTCACAGAAACAACAGTAGATATGTATCCTCCATCTTTCTAGACATATTGAAAGCCTTCAATAGGGTCTTGCATAAACTTCTAAATGTCCTCACTAAGCTAAACTTATGCCAGTCTACCCTTGCCTCTTTCCAGGTTTACCTATTTGGGTGCCAGCAAGCAGTATGTTGGCAACAAACACTATCTCCCCTTCTGCTGGTGATCCTAGGAGTCCCACAAGGCTCAATTTTAGGCCCCCTCACTCTTCTCAATAATTACAAACAACCTCCATACCTCAGCCCCACAAGCCATGGTTATCTAATATACAAATGATATGGCAGTGATATGTGCTGCTACTACCATACATGAACTAGAGACACTAACACAATATTTTTTCTTAGCAGTAGATACCTGGCTAACAAAATCCCAACTAATTCTGAACCCCAAAAAAACAAACTCATGATTTTCCAACCCACTAAATCAACTGTACCCAGTACCACATTTAACATTGTTTCAACAAATAACATCATTATCTCTCCCTCACCTCACACCACACTTCTGGGAGTTGAAATTGATTGCAACTTGAGATTTGATGTACACATATCTCAAACCATAAAAAGTACACAGAAATGTGGAACACTGTATAGGAACAAACCCTATTTCATAAAAAAATACTAAAGCGTCTATTATCCAATCTCACCTGATCTCATCTCTGCTCTATGCATCTTCCATACGCACGAATCTAAGAAAATCCATGTTAGCAAAATTTGAATCCTGTTACAACATAATTGCCAGGTATGCTGCAAACTCACCCTTTAGATCGCACCACGGTACAGCACTCGAACAACGCAACTAGTTGGAATTCCCTGACCTCTTACTCGTTAACTAGTTAACTATGGCCCATAAAATCTTCTGTCAACCAGAGAAAACACCTGCCCTGCAAAAATTGCTACAGCCATACACCAGTGCCAGATCTCTGTGCTTCACCAACAAACCCCTCATAAAGACAGATACTGCCAAAAACCTAGCTGGAGTTTCCCTTTTCTCAAAATACATAGGCCAAATCTGTAATGTACTACCACCTAACATTACATCTACTACAGCCTTGCCTCATTTAAAAAAAAAATGCTAAAAACTCATTTATTCAACAAGTGGCTGTGCCCTTGCACTGCTCCTGACTAAACTGTCCCTCTTAGAGGAAACTAATACTTTTACTTCAGTGACACTAACACTACCTATATTAAGGTTCATTTTAGCTCTGACAATAAAGAAGCACAGTTAACCTAAAAAATCCATGCTTGTATTAATGCAGAAGTTACATAATGTTGTATTTGTCACTCATTTCTCTATTCTATGCCTACCTGCAATTTATTTTGATTTTCTGATTCTCTATGGAGATTGTATACAATTTCTTGTTGCATAATCTCTGTTTCGCTGTCCTATGATCTTGTATTATAGCTGATTTCTTTAGTGAACATATAGGTTTCTTGTTTATATAAACTGTTATCTTGCATTTGAATCACACTGTGTTGTCAAATCTAAACAAATGTTGTTAAACTGTATGTATTATGTGGAGCATTTCTGCTGGGCCTCCAATGAAAAAGGATGTCCCTAGTCGGACTTTCCCGGTAATCAAATGTAAAATAAAAATAAAAAATAATACGTTTATGAACGTATGTACAGTATTAAGACTATAAATGTGAATAATGCTCTCTACAAGCTTTCTTTGCTTGATGCATCTCACAACTTTAGATATGGTATTTTGGAACATGTTGAACTTGACCCTTGTGGTAGGGCTTGGGAAAATAAGCTGGAGTATAGAGAGCTGGTATGGCAGTTTAAATTGAATGCCTTTTCCTCCACTGGAATAAATTAATATATTTCAATGCAGTCTATCTTGAAATTTTGAGCGACAAAATCATAAAATACATTAGTTTTTTTACATACATTAGAAAACATTGGTTTACCATGCCATATTACTTTACAGTTAAGTGGTCTGATTTTTACAAGGTGTTTTAAAACTGTTAAAAAATACAAAATCTAAATTTCAATATCTTTTTATTTATTATATGGCATTTCATGTTTTGTATATTTGCGCATACATTTGTAGTTTATTTGGATAGATTCCTATTGAATGTGATTAGAATGTTGTTTAAAATTAGGGTTTATAGCTTTAAGAACAGATTTGTGTGTAATTATTGTTTTATTAGCAACCTATTAGCAACACTCTGGTTACTATATAAGGGGTGTACAATTGTTTAAAGTTATTCTTCTGAAGTTCTAACTGTATTGGATGAAAGCGCTTAATCTAATATTTATTAAAAGGTTTTACTAGAGTCCTAAATGTTTTTGTATTTAATGGACCTCACACTACTTTGTCACCTATCCTTGATTTTTCAATTTGTAAAAGTGACTGGTTGGCTTCTCTACCCATTAAAATAACTAACAGAATGAGGTTAGAACATCCCCTTTCTCCAAAGCTATTTATATTAGTATCACAAGTAGCCCATCTGAAAACTTAGGTGCTCACAAAAAAAATTCCCATTACTGTCCATGTCCCATTATTATCAACATAGTTTGCAGATGACTCTTCATAGGTTCATAGGTTGATACTAGGCTATCTGCCCTAGGGCATTTATAAGCCTAGCCAGAGTGTGTTTGGCTTTTGCCACCCTTTTAGATTAGTTGACTGTGCCTCTGTATAGTAGGTCACAGAAGGTAGCCCTTTTAAGGTTAGTTTACTGTACCTCTGTCAAGCAGGGACAGAGAAGAGATCCCAGGGGTAAACTTACAATCTCCCATCCACTTGTCAAGATTTCTCTTGAAGGGGGTCAGTGAGGGGCTCTGCCTAACATGGATTGGGATTTTGTTCCAGAGTGAGGGGAGCCTCTGGGATATGAATCTGTCCCTCCAGCATGTCCTATTTATTTCTGTGCTGAGGTTCAAGTCCCTGGAGTGTGTAGCTCTAAGGGATTTGGATTTCCTGAGGTGAAGCATGTCCATTAATTCTGGGTTGGACATGGCTTTATACGTCAGACACAGATCGCCTCTTAGTAGGCGGTATGCAACTGAGTAGAGCTGGAGTTTCTTTAGCCAAACTGCATAGAGCATCTGTTTGAGCCCCTTGATCCTTTTGGTGAAATACTTTTGGGGTCTTTCCAGTTGCTGAAGGTGTCGGGTAAGGTACATCCCAAACGGGGCATTGTACTCAATTATGGGCCTGATAAGTGATGAGTAGAGGGGCACAATGACCTCTCTTGATCTAGATGTTAACCCTTTCGTGATAACATGGGCTATATAGAAGGTCTTTCTAACCACTTTGGCAATGTGATTGTAAAAGGACAGATTACTATCTACTTGGGTCCCCAAGTCCCTAATTACTTCTTCCGTACTTAATGGATTACCACCTATGTGGTAATTTGTGGGCACTTTGTTTTTCCCAAAGGGGATGACTATGTACTTTTTGGCATTTAGCTTTAGGCCATGGCTCTGGCACCAGTTATCCGTCTCTGTGAGACCCATTTGGAGGATGCTTGTGTCAGCCGGAGAGTGATTACAGCACCCAGTTTGCAGTCATCTGTGAACTTGGTCAGCCATAGTCCACCCGTGTTAGCCTGTACCTCAGAGAAATATATACTGAACAAGAGAGGTCCCAGGACTGAGCCTTGTAGGACACCACTTGTAACTGGTTTAGAGTCTGTGTCATTTGGATCTTGAATTTAATAGCTCACCTACCTATACTGTTAGACATTTTTCAACCTTTTGATGAATGATTGACATTGCATACAAATAAAGCTAAACAAGACTTCTCTATCTGCTCTTATAAATAGCTAACAACAATTTGAGGAAACAAACAGTTACCCTTCACTACTGGGCATATCTTGGTATAATTGTATCCAATAAAATCAGTAACATAATAAAGTTAATGCACAGAAACAATTAGCAGAGATGAGGAATAAAAGATAATTAATAATTTATTTATTATACTGTTGAGTAAGGTACAAATAATAACATTGATTTTCCTGTAATAGTATTGGTCCAGTTGGCTATGCAACATTATTCCGTTGTTGTCAAACATCCCTGATATGGTGACTCTCCAAAGTCATGAAATTATGTGTGCAATACTACAGTTATCCTCTGAAAAAGTGATTTATAGCTATAGTTTCTCACACATCCATCCTGTAAATTCCTGTGTACTTTCCTGTGTCCTACCCTCTGCTTTCTCCCATTTTTACCATTGTCCTGTCTCCCCCTTTTTCACACATTTAACCTGGTCAAAATATAGAATCACACACAGTACACATGGCCAGAAGTGACCCATCAGAAAGCCTCCACTTTTTGTGTTCAGCATTTGCATGGTGGTCAGCATCGAACACCACTGCCAAATGACGGTGAGTGGCATCTAACTTTCCATGACAAAGTTGAAGAGTTTAGCTTCAGCTGCAGCACTCCAGTTAGTTCTGCAGATATGTGCTTAAATCGGCCGCACTGTGGGAATACACAGTAAAGGCACTACTTTGAAGCCTCACTCTAAATGTTGTTAGGTTGCTGGATGTAATGAATTGTAAGTTGCTATGTGGTGTGTTGAGATAATTCCCACCTGTAAAATGATGTTTTTATATCGTGTGATGGGTTTGATTACAACTGTATGTCAAATTATTATTTCATGGCATTTTATATTCCTATCATATGTGTAACAGCAAACGTCTGTATTTTTCTCTATTTACAACATTTCATTAACATAGCATTTGAGTAGTGCAGTAAGAAAGCATTTGCAAAAATCATTCTAACCCTAACAGGGACACTTAGTTAACCCCCCATACCCTGTTTATGCCTTAATCATGTGTCTGCTCTCCTACCCTTTCTTGCTCCCTGTAGTAAATGTTTTATAACGCAGAGCATGACAGAGTAATAATGAGGAAATACCTGAGTAACACACTGTGAAAATAGTCCTAAAGATACTATAAACAAAACTCGTGGTATTTCTCTCCCATCTCTCTCTCTGTCTTCACCCTTTCTGCTTCATTGAGTTGTCACTGTCCCTTCAATGTCAGATTTAAAATGGGTGAATTAGGAGTTCCTTTGTGGCATGTTGAGATAATGCTCAGATTTTCAGAGTGCATTTTGCATCCTTTCAAGGGTTATTTTCTGCATAGCTGTTACCTACATTTTATGTTATACCACCATTATCCCTGTTTTAGTAGCTAGGTGGTCCCTGCCACCTTGTCCCCTGTTTAATTGTCTTGCCACTTCAGTGTCATCAGTCTTTCTCCTCTGAATTTGTCTTCCCACTTCAGTGTCATCAGTCTTTCTCCTCTGCATTTGCACAATGTCTGGCACTGAGCAGCACCTGTAACTTAGGAGAAATGGAAGTATACAACCTATGACAAAATCTTGTGAGTTTTTGCTTTGTTGCCCTTTGCTCTATTGTGCTTAGCCTTGCTGCAATATGTACAGTCAGGCTATTCTTCTCTTGAACAGAATGAAGAGTTGAATGAACTTCATGTAGTATTTTTAAATGTCAAATATTGTTACGAAACATTCTGCACTGAATCATTTAGTATGCTTCTGAACGTAATTTACATATTATGTAATGTTAAATTTGTCATTTCTGTGATGAAGCCTGGTGGCTACATTCTCCCTGGCCCCATTAAATCAGTAAAATTAAGGTTGTGAAGTAACAATTTTTGTTTGGTGCGTTGACATAATTCACATGTCTCTGAAATGGTCTTGGCATAATGTCAAGTGTTCGAATCCAGAAATATGTGAAAGTCCTACTCAATATTTTAATTATATTACTATTATGTGTGTGGTGGTGCTGCTGCGATAGCATTGTCGCCTCACAGTAAGACGCTGTCCGGTTCGATTATCACCTAGAGCATCTTCTGCGTGGAGACATGCATGAATGGGCGTACCTTTGTTGAAGGTTGTGCATCAGGGCTGGTAACTCGGCATATAAAAATGAACTACCAATCATTAGCGGACCGGAGTTCCGCTGTGGCGACCCCTAACCAGGAAAAGCTGAAAGACACAACAACTATTATGTGTGTAAGTGTTGTGTACATACTTTAGTAACCTGTTTTATCCTGTTTATGTCTCAGTCACAGTTATACTTTCTGACCCCTGCTTTCTCCATATTGGAAACACTTGACTGCATATAGCATAACAGATTACTTATCAGGAACACACCCCTAGGATATTAAAAAAATGACCTAGAAAAATTCTACCCTTCTTTGTGTCACTATCTATATGTCTGTATGTGTTCCCACTTCTGTATCATCACATTGTTTTCATATTTATTAGGCTAATGGCTGTAATGTACATGTTATGTGATTTTACAGTTGTCATGAGGGTAATGAAGAATTTATTTTATTTATTTAACATTTGTTTACCAGGAAAGTCCACCTTGGAACTAAGCCAATTTTCAGCAGAGGCCTGGGGAGAAATACTCCAGATGCATGTCTTTGTAATGTGGGTGGAAACCGGAGCACCCAGAGGAAACCCACACGGATGCAGGGCAGACATGCAGACTCCGCACAGAAGACACCCCAACCGAGAATTGAATCAGAGAATCTCTTGCTGTGAGACGACAATGCAACCGCTGCACCACTGCACCATCAAAGAATAACAACACATTCTCCTTTGCTTCAATCTGTTATACTGGTGGCCTAGGAGTCATGTGGTGTGATCAGATAATACTCTGGTCTGTAGGTTTTTCTTGGAATACTGTCAAGATCTGAATCCAGATGCATGCCAGTGTTTTCAAATGTTTGGTATGACTCCTTTAGGTGTAACCGTTGGCTGTACATTTTCTTAACACAACATTATCCTGCTGTTCTATTAATGTGCTGCTCCCTATTGTAACCATTGTTTTGTATAGATATTGCCAGAATAATTATGGTGGTAGAGTGAACAGTAACGCAACACAGAGTTGGGGGTGTGGTATAATGGTCAGGGTTGGGGAGTTGTTATAATGGTCAAGGTGTTAACCTCATAGACACAAGGTGCAAGGTTTGGTACTTACCTTTGGAAGAGAAATAAGGTAGACTTAAAATGGCCCACAAGGGCAGCTAGTGAGGAAATCCATAACATGTATTTAAATGTAATGGAAACCCATAACATGAATTTAAACTTATTGGAAACACTCACCATCCAACCAAGTATCATATTCATGGGTGACTTTAATTACCGCACTATTAACTGGAAATCATATACAACACCAAACATACAGGCACAGAGATTGCTGGATTTTATAAACACAAACTCCCTGGACCAGATTATCAATACACCAGCAAGGGGTGCAACCATACTAGATCTGGTCATCATTAATATGGGAGAGTGTTGCACACCCTCTAATGTAATGTCTTCTCTGGTAAGATCATACGACAAGAGGGTCTCCTTTGAAATAAAATTAAAACCCTTAATCCCAGCTAACCCAGGAATATTCAGGAACTACTCAAAGGCTAATTTTCGTACTATTGAGTGATAACCTGGCAAAATTTCAAGTCTCCATAAACCCTGAGAACATTGATGCCTATGTGAAACTGTTCACAGAAACCCTATATAAACATGTTAAAACTGCAAAGAGGCAGCTGTACCCACCAAGAGGAAGTACAGAACAAACTTAAGAAACAAGACACCCTGGCAGAATCAAAATATCAATAGGCTGTATAACAGAAGGAAGAAAATCATGGCAAAAATCATTAGGTGCAGCATCCAACAGGATAAAAGCACTCTCAAACTAAATAAACAACTCAGAGGACAAATAATGTCTACCAAAGCCAAATTTGAGGTACATTTGGCCTCTTAGGCCAAGGACAACCACAATGCATTCCTTAGCCTTGTCCACAAACTCAAAGGCAACACACAATTGTGTGCAGAGCTCACTGTTAATGGAGCCACCTATACTGAGTCAGAAGATGTAGCAAACCTACTGGCTGCCAAATTCAGCTCAAACGTCACCTCTATCTCACCCTCAACCTTCCCTCAGGAAGTACCAACAAATATAACATGCCCTAGTATCACTAGGGATCAGGCCCTTATGCTGCCTCTAAGGCCATGAACAGCTTATTCAGTCTAGTGAACTCCTTTGGAAGGTCAGTAAAGCTATGGATGCGGGCAAAATTGTTCAAATGGCCTACCTTGACCTGGCCAAGGCATTGAACAATACCCCACTTGAGCATTGTTGACAAACTCAAGAGGTTAGGCACAAGCCCTTATGTCACCCAGTGGATACCCAGCTGACTCGCAGACAGGACCCAGGAAGCTAGAACTGGGGATTTTACTCTACAAACAGGCCACTTTACAAGTGGAGTCCATCAGGGATCAGTCTTGCAACCACTCCTTTTTGACATTTACTTCTCTCTAGTCAAGGCCAATGGCAATGGTCTCTGGCTGACTAAATTTGCAGATGATTGCAAATTAGGAGCTGTCACTGATTCCCCTACCAACACAGAAGTTCTCCAGGAAGGGCTGACACAGGCAAATAACTGGTATCAGAGCCATGGACTAAAACTAAATGCCAAGAAATGCATAATAGTATTCTTCAGGATGTCATCCACCCATGGTAACTATCATACTGATAACACATAACTAAGGGCTGACCCAGTAGTCAAGGACTTTGGGACACACATGCACAGTAATCTTTGACAATCATGTGTCTACAGTAGTCAGGAAATCATTCTATGTTGTACAACTTATAAACAAAGGTATGGCATCTATGTCCAAGGAAGTCATTGTTTCACTGTAATCTGCATTCTTCAGCTCTGTTATTGAGTACAATGCTCCTTTTGGTATGTTTATAACAAGGCATATCCAAAAATTAGAATGCCCACAGAAGTTTCTAACGAAAAGAATACAGGCCATAATATGTCCTATGCAGACCACTTCAAGGCCCTATCTGTGTATTCTGCCTCTTACAGGCTGTTGAAGGGAGATCTATGCCTGAGAAACAAGGCATTGTCGGGTGCCACTCTGATGGACCTCCTGCTTATCTCCAAAACAAACAGCACTAGAATTACCCATTCTAAAGACATGAACCTTGCCTGTGACATACATAGGACCACTGGAGAGGCAGGTATGTACCTCAGAGACTACTCTTTCTCTGGATCAGGCTCCCTATCCATGTGAAGCAGAGTTCCTCCCTAACCCAATTCAAGTATAACTTGGGCAATTGGATGGGGAATGGAAAATTCATCCCTGGTTGGCACACGTCTCTAATGGACACAGGCAGCCTATAAATGGGTCATCTGCCAGGCATCTGTCTGTAAATAAACAAGCCCCTGCTTACATTTATGAAGAGCACCAACACTTCTCAGTGATTTCAAATGCATGGCTAGGCTTATAAAGGCCCTTGTGGTCATTAGTCTAGTAAACACCTATGAACCTGTGAACACAAATATGTGCAGAAATGAACTATAAAGTAATGTCTTAGTATGTTATGTGTATTCCTGTCACCAACTGTCCACTTCTTCCCACCACTTCTCTGTCATCAATTAAACCTCCTTGATTCAAACCAGTTTCCATAAGCCATGTTTCCATCAGCAATAACATGTTTGGTTCATCATGTGTTTCAGAATACACCAGTATCATACATACAAGGAGTGAAGAACTGGAACTGCCATGAAAAATGTGTAAACCATGACACCTGAAATGTGACAATAAGACATATTTTTTTCTGTATTCTGTCAGATTCAGACATGGTTGTATGTGTATACTGCTTATTTGTGCAAAGTATAGAGCACCATAGACTCTAGTTCTAGTGACAGGTAAGTAATGCCTCACTGACAAATGTGCTGTGTCCACTTCCACTCAGGTGAAGATTTTAACTTTGGACACAACTCTCTTTGTACTTTATCCCATTTTTAACGCAATTCTCACTGCAACACAATAATGAGGTCATCCTGTCAAAAGTGCACTCTTTCCACTTAAGCATCTGTCTTCTCCTGTAGTGCTTGCAGCTAATAGTGTTTTCTCTAGATTCTATAACTAGATTAGTAGGTGGTTCAAATCTGAGAGTGATGAGCTTGTGTGTTTATGGTTCTAGTGTCAGGGAAATCAAGCTTCGACAACAGATGTGCTTTGTCCACTTCCACTTAGGAGAAAACTTTAATTTTGGACACAGCTCCCCCTGCAGGTTACCACTCTTATAACACAAACGTCTGTGCAACACACTGATGAGGCAATCCTGTCAAAAGTGCGCTGTCTCCCCTTAAGAGTCAAACATCTCTAGTGTTGCTTGCAGCTAATACTTTGTTAAATGGTTTCTGTAACTAGATAGGCAGGAGGTTTGTATCCCACAGTGATGAACTTGTGTGTGTGGCTAAAATATCAGGTACATATAGCTTTCTGAACAGATGTGCTGTATCAACTTCCAGCCATGGGGAAAATTTAACCTGTGATGGTATTCCCCCATCTTTGTATTCCACTTTTAACACATACATCTTCTCTGCAACACACTGATGAAGTCATACTGTCAAAAGTGCACTCTCTCCCCCCTTAAAAGTCAGACTTGTTCTGAGACTGTTGTGGCTAATAGAACTGGGTTGAGCCGGAAAGTGGTCAATATTGATCAGTCTACTACACCAGTAAAGAAATATAAATAAATCTCTAGTAAGTAGATAGGAAGAAGGTTGAGATCTCACAATGAGCAACTTGTCAGGCACATATTGCTTGCTGAACAATTTAGTATGGGAAAGTATTCCCTCATTCCGTATCCTGCTTTTACCACAGATATCTTCTCTGCAGCAGACTGATGAGGCCATTCAAGTGCAGTCTCTCAGTGTAAAAGTCAGACTTTTCCTGTGGAGCATTACTTTGTTGCAGCTGATATTGTGTTCTCTGGATTGAGTAACTATTTAGGTTGCTGTGTCTTTCGGCTTTTCCCGGTTAGGGGTCGCCACAGCGGAACTCCAGTCCGCTAATGATTGGCAGTAGATTTTTACGTGCTGAGTGGCCAGCTCTGACACACAACCTTCAACGAAGGTACGCCCATTCACGCATGTCTCCACACAGAAGACGCTTTAGCTGAGAATCAAACAGGACAACGTCTTACTGTGAGGCAACAACGCTACAGCAACACCACCACTATGTAGATAGGAGGTTCAAATCTCACAGTGGTGAACTTATGAGTGTGGCTTCAATGTCAGGTACGTACAGCTTCCTGAATGGATGTGCTGTATCAACTTCCAGTCAGGGGAAGATGTTAACATGGGGGAGGATGCCCCCATCCCCTTATCCTACTTTTAATGTGGACACCCTATCTGCATCACATTGATGAGGTCATTATGTCCAAAGTGCAATTTGTACCCTTACAAGTCAAATGTCTCCTGTGGCTCTCATGGTTAATTCTCTGTTCTATGCATTGTATAATTAGATAGAAAGGGAGTACAAGCCCAACAGGGGTTAACTAATGTGACTGTGTGTACTGTCATATACAATTGTGTCTGTGACAACACCCCTTATGTAAACTTCCACTTAGGAGATGTATTTTCACTGGCAGAGGACTACCCTATAAATCTGTATTACCCTCAGCAGTAGCCAGTTTTGGAAACACAATGGTAACATCAAACTATCAAAAATAAACTACATCACAGTGGTAGTATGAGTTATCCTGTGGTGCTGGCTGTTAATAATGTGTTCTCAAGACTGCATAAATATAGAGAGAGGAGGTTTGAATCTAGTCATGATGGACTACTGTGTGTATTTTTCTGTTTTGCTGTGCACAGAAGGCTTCTAATGTATGAAGTATGTGCAGCTCTGCATTGTTACTGTGCACTTCAGCCACCTTCATACTTTTTCAAAAAAGCATCAGTGAATTAAAAATGGTGATGTTATGCATTCAAACATGCACTGTCACAGTTGTTAAGCAACATCTCATGTGGCACATGCAATTCAGGCAGTGTTTTGTACCTTGTGATCTTAGGTAATCAGTTCAGATCCCGTCACTACTCCTTATACTTAGTTCTGTCACTATGACTTTGAATGTGCATGTAGGTAACAATGTTGTCACCCAGCTACTTGCTGTGTACATGTATGACTGGTGATTCCTATTACAAGAATTTATGCTCATTTATTTATTTAACATTTGTTTACTGGGAAAGTCAGACTTGGAATAAGCCAATTTTCAGCAGAGGCCCAGGGAGAAATGCTCCAGATGCATGTTTTTGTAACATGGGAGGAAACTGGAGCACACACAGGAAATCCACATGAACACAGGGAGGACATGCAGACTCCACACAGAAGTCATCCCAGCCGAGAATCAAACCGGAGAACCTCTTGCTGTGAGGTGACAACTTGAACCTCTGCACCACTGCGCCATCTGTTTTTCACTCAGAAACGCTTTATTGGATAATGATGATACCATGGGATGACAGCTGGCTTTCCCATGAGAACTACTAAGGTTTTTCCTGTCATGGGAACATCAGACTATGTTCTGTATGCTGTTGCTTTAATAAGGCTTGTATTCAAATCAGTGAGTATCCACACATTGTGCCAGATTGCCATTCTCCCATCACAGTGATGACTGCATTACACATCACGTATGTTTGGGTATACCTAGTAGCAGGCAATGTCATCTGAGAAAGAAAGAAACAGCAGCAGACTTTTAAAGAAAGTATAGACACACATATCTCTTGCAGCAATAACATGATGTCATGGCTCTAAAGACCTAATATATCACAACTGTAGCAATAACTGCAACATGGTGCCTTCATTCTTTCCAATACCATGTAGCTTCTGTCTTTACATAGTCAGCTATTCAAAATCCTTACTGACCGACTGTAAGCACTGGGTGCCCTAATGCGGTTAAGCATGAATAACATACACAATAGTTGTGATATCTACAATTATGTCACATAGAAATTGTGTGCAACTTAGTCATAAAGTGTAATGACTTCACATAGGTGGAGTTTCACAGCATTGTTAAGACTTCCACTGAGAAACATGTAATTCATACACATAGGTTCATAGGTTGGTACTGAGCTATCTGCCCGAAGGCATATATTAGCCCAGCCACGTTGTGCAGTATTCACTGCCCCTTTAGTAGTTCCCTCGACCCTTGTACTAGCAGCTAGTACCCTTGGCCCCTATCTAGTAATGCTGTTGGTGTGATCCCTGGTGTGAACTTTCTGTTACCCATCCACTCATCAAGGTTCCTCTTGAAGAGTGATAGTGAGGAGCTCTGTCTTATGTAGATTGGGACCCTGTTCCATAGTAAGGGAAGTCTCTGCAAAGGGAATCTATCCCTCCAGCATGTTATATTCATTGTTGTGTTGAGGTTTATATCCCTAGAGCGTGTAGCTTGAGTAGATTTGGTTTTGCTAGGATGGAGCATATTCAACAATTCTGGGTTGGACATGGCTCTGTACGTTAGACAGAGATCGCCTCTGAGAAAACGGTATGCAACAGAGAACAGTCTTAGCTTTTTCAATAGTGCTGCATAGGGCAACTGTTTGAGGCCAGTAATTATCTTAGTTAGGTACCTCTGTGGTCTCTCCAGCTGCTGGAGATGTCTAGCCAGGTACATTCCAATTGGTGCATTGTACTCAATAATGGGTCTGATGAGGGAAGAGTAGAGGGGCACCATTACATCCTTAGATCTTGATGCGAACCCTTTCATGATCAGATGGGTCGCGTAGAAGGATTTTCTAACCACTTTGGCAACAGGGTTATCAAAGGAAAGCTGGCTATCTACTTGGGTCCCTAGATCCCTTATTTCTTCTTCAGATTTCAGGGGATTACCTCCTATGTTGTAGTTTGTGGGTACTCTGTTTTTTCCAAAGGGGATTACTACGCATTTTTTTGTATTTAACTTGAGACCATGGCTTTGACACCATGCATCAGTCTCATTTAGGCCCTTCTGGAGGATCTCCATGTCAGCCGGAGACTCTATTATAACACCCAGTTTGCAGTCGCCCGCAAACTTAGTCAGCCACAGCCCTTCTGTGCTTGCCTGTACTTCTGAGAAGTATATGCCAAACAGGAGGGGGCCCAGGACAGAGCCCTGAGGCACACCACTCGTTACTGGTCTGGATTCGGACATAGATCCCGCTAGTCTTACTTTATGGGATCTGTCTGAGAGCCAGTTTGCGATCCATCTTGTGACGTAAGGGTTTATGCCCAGGCTGGTGAGCTTATCAATAATACCCAAATGGGGAATGGTGTCAAATGCTTTAGCAAGGTCAAGGTAAGCTATGTGTACCTCCTTTCCCTTATCTATAGCCTGTGAAACTGTCATGTCATTAGATGGTGGAGTTAAATTGCTTGTTGTTCATTTTCAGCAAAGGGCAACATTCTATGAATGTATTGACATTACACAAACAATACTGCATGAAGTTATTATTCTTATTTTTTTACTTTTGGAGAAAGAAATATAAAGTCATTTTGAAATGTCCTGCCAGTAAAACAGTTGTTCTACAAATGTGTGTGGTAGGAGTACTCCAGCAGCGCATGCATTCAGTAATGATTTGTATAGCATCTCTACTGAGAGTGTGGTTCAGTTCTGGAACAATGTCGTAAAAAACAAGAGGAACAGCTTCCTTGACCAAGAAACATTGATAGTGCACTGCTCACTGTTGTGTGAACATTAACATAGTTACCCCGTTGTCATCATTCTGACAAAAATCATAATGTACAAATTATCTTCAAATGTCCTTTATGACTTCACACATTAAGTTCATGTATTTGTGACAAGATCCATTGCTATGCTGTTTGGCAGATGCAGTCAATACACAGCTCTGTAGAGTATGTAGTATGATAGTCAGGGGTTTGATTCTGGTAACATCTGTCTATCAGATAACTGTATCAGACAGGAAAAGGAAGTATTTATGGCACAGTCAGAGAGCAGCAGTTTTAAGGCATCACCCTCCAAAACTGGGGATCCATACCCTTTACAATACTGAAGTGCTGTAAGCCCATCAAGTGTGTTCTCCATGACATACACAGTGTGCCTATTTCTGTGGTCACAGGTTGATAGGCATCACAAAATTGAAAACCACTGGAAAAACTGGACTACTGGAGAGAGCAAATTACGCGAACACAAACTTTAATTTCTCTGCTTTTCATCAGTACAGACTTCTTCAGAAATAAAACAGTCAAAAAGCACATGAAATTTAAATATAAAACATCCAATCAAAAACTTCATCAAATAATCAATTTAGTAAACCATTTCCACTATTTTATATATATATATATATGTATATATATATATATATATATATATATACACACACACACACACACACACACACACACACACACACACACACACACACACACAAATACACTTGTAAATATATAAAAACTAAAAATCACAATAAATATTAGTTTATAACTTTCAACCTTCTAGCTTTTAAAAACATTAAATATTAACAGTTTCATTTAATCCTGGGTATTCATGAGCCTCAGAATAATTTGCTTTTCAGTTTCCTTCTTGCCTAATCTACTTTTAAAGACACCACCTCTTAAATATTCCTGAACTTGCTCCAACACAAAAAACTTTTTGTATTTTTCACATAAACGTGAATGTTTGCATATGTCTTTACTTTTAATAGAATAAAGGTGTTCTTTAATCCTTTTATTCAAGGTTCTGGATGTCATTCCAACATAGAAAGTATCACAACTGAAGCAAACACTAATATATGCCACCCTCTTACAGTTACGTGTAAATCTACCATTTACAGATATAGTCCTCTCTATGTGGGATATAACAATGAAGGGGCTTTTGTAAACATACCTACAGGTATTACACATCCCACATTTGTAGGTTCCTTTATCTTTATGAGTATAAACAAACCAACTTAAAGTACTGTCTCTCAGTAAAATGTTGCCTTTTCTCCAACAACCTTAAAAATATCATTATTTCCTTAAAAAATTTCCATTTGACTGAAATAATTTTTCTAATACTAATATTATCTACCAACATATCAATACTACAAGTGTAGTCTTATTATACACATTTTGTGAAAGTTTATCTATAGGCTTAAATAGAATTGAAGCAAAATGGGAATTTCTTTTTATAGGTTCATAGGTTCATAGGTTTATACTAGGCTATCGGCCCTAAGGCATTTATAAGCCTAGCCCAAATTTTTGTGGCTTACGCCACCCCTTATATGAAAAAATACTGTGCCCATTAGTTTGTTGTGCCTCTGTCCAGCAGTGACACAGAGATGATTCCCGGGATAAACCTACGATCTCCCATCCACAGGTCAAGATTTCTCTTGAACAGAGCCAGCGAGGTGCTCTGCCTCACATGGATCGGGATTTTATTCCACAGCATAGGGAGTCTCTGAGTGATAAATCTATCCCTCCAGCACGTCCTATTTATATCCGTGCTAAGGTTTAAGTCGCTTGCTCTAGTGGTTTTGGTGGATTTGGATTTTTGAGGTGGAGCATGTCCATTAATTCGGGTTGGACATGGCCTTGTATGTCAGGCACATGTCACCTCTGAGCAGGCGGTATGCAACTGAATAGAGCTGGAGTTTCTTCAATCTGGCAGCATATGACAGATTTTGGAGTCCCTTTATCCTTTTGGTGAGGAACTTTTGGGGTCTCTCCAATTGCTGCAGATGTCGGGTGAGATACATCCCGAATGGGGCATTGTACTCGATCATTGGTCTGATAAGTGAAGAGTACAGGGAACAATGACCTCACTAGATCTGGATGTGAATCCCTTCATGATCAGGTGGGCAATGTAGAAGGTCTTTCTAACCACTTTAGCAATGTGAGTGTCAAAGAAAGGCCACTGTCAACCTGGGTCCCCAGGTCCCTGATAACCTCTTCTGTGCTTAGTGGATTGCCACCTATATGGTAGCTTGGGGTTACCTTGTTTTTCCCAAAGGGTATGACTATACATTTTTTGGTGTTTAACTTCAGGCCATGGCTCTGGCACCAGCTATCTGTTTCCGTGAGTCCCTTCTGAAGGATATCTATGTCCGATGCACTTTCCACTATGGCCCAGTTTGCAGTCGTCTGCAAACTTTGTCAACAAAGTCCTCCCATGTTGGCCTGTACTTCTGAGAAGTAGATGCCGAACAATAGGGGGCCAAGGACCGAGCCCTGTGGGACACCACTTGTGACCGGCTTGGAGTCTGACATAGCGCCAGCAACTCTAACCCTGTGGGTTCTGTCCTTAAGCCAGTTTGCAACCCATCTTGTGACATATGGGTTTACATTTAAGCTGGTAAGTTTTTCTACAATACCGAGTGGGGTATTGTGTGAAAGCCTTTGCAAGGTCAAGGTAGGCTGTATGGACTGCCTTTCCCTCATCAATGGCCTTGGTGACTGTTTCGAAGAAGTCGACCAAGTTCAAAAGGCATGATCTGCCCTTGACGAAGCCAAACTGGGTCGGGTCCAATGTCTGCAAGTCCCCTATATCTTTGTTTGAGCTCCATTATGATCCTCTCCATAGCTTTGCAGACTAGACTTGTTAAGCTTATGGGGCGGTAATTACCAGGGTCCGTAGAGGCACCGCCTTTGTGGAGTGGGACCACAGTTGCCGTTCGCCACTCCTTGGGCACGTATCCTGTGGTAAGGCTGAGATTAAACAGCTGCCTTATGTGCGGGTTTAATTCCTCATTTAGCTCATGTAGCACACAGCTGGGGACACCATCCGGTCCCATTGATGCTGTGTTTTTAGCTTTAGAGAGAGCAGCTTTCACCTGCGCATTTGAGATGTCTGGGAGGCTACACTCTGCTGGGATAGTTATCTCTCCTTTAGGGGAGAGGGGGTGAAGTTTGCACTGAACCTGTCTGCCAGTATGTTGGCAATGTCTGTGGGTTCAGTGATTTTTGTATCATTTTGGACTAATTCTGAGCATATCTGGAAGTTTCCACCCAGGCTCCTAACATAGCTGAAAAAGGCCTTATGATTGTCCTTTGAATCCATGGCAATTTTTCTCTCAAAATTGGCCTTAGTTGATTTTATGAGTGCTCGTATTTATTACTAATAATGATCAGGGTGACTTCCCTTTTATGGATTTTGTTCTATCATGTAATAGCTTTCTCCTCTTATTGTAAAGTTTGTTAATGGCTGGGGTCCACCAGACTGGATGTTTGCCCTTTGTGGAAAGAGTCTTGGTTTTATTTGGGATTGCCTGATCGATGCAGTCCTGGAGGTGTTCATAGAAGGCATTTGTAAGGGCTTCCACAGCTTGGGTTGTGGTTTCCACTGGCTCAGGGGCCTTGAAGGATACCACACCAGTCTTGAGTAGTGTGAAGTTTGCTTTAGAGAAGTTCTTCACTGTGGTCTTTTTTGTTTGGGTTGGGGGCGGGATGTGGATTTCCAGTGAGATTAGTTTATGATCAGATCTCACCAATGAGGGATATACTTCTGGTGTGGAGCATTTTGTCCCCATGTTTGTGATAATGAGATCTAGTATATTTTCTCCTCTCATGGGAACATAGGTGTTTAGGTGATTAGGTGTTTAGGTGTTTAGGTGTTCATAGGTGTTTACAAGGCTAACGACCAGAAGGGCCTTTTTAAGCCTAGCCATGCATCCCAAATCTCTGAAGAGTTCTGATATCCTTGATAAGTGTAAGCATGGGCCTGGGAGATGAACCATTCACAGGTTACCTGTCTGCATCAGAGACATAGATGCCAAACCAGGGATGAATTTCTGGTTTCCCATCCAATTGTCCAAGATGCACTTAAATTGGGTTAGGGAGGAACTCTGCTTCACAAGGATGGGGAGCTTGTTCCATAGATGGGGTAGTCTCTGGGATACATACCTATCTCTCCAGCAGGTCCTATTTATATCACAGGCAAGGTTTAAGACTTTAGAACAGGTAATTCTGGTGCTGTTTGTTTTGCGGATATGCAGGAGGTCCATCGGAGTGGGATCTGACAATGCCCTGTATGCCAGGCATAGATCTACCCTCAAAAGCCAGTAGGAGACAGAATACAGGGCTTGGGCCTTGAGGCAGTCTGCAAAGGACATTTTACTTATGCCCTGTATTCTTTTAGTGAGGAACCTCTGTGGACGTTCCAATTGTTGGATATGACTGGTTAGGTACATACCAAAAGGGGCATTGTACTCAATGATAGGTCTGATGAATGCTGAATACAGTGGAACAATGACTTCCTTGGACTTAGATGCCATACCTTTGTTTATAAGTTGTGCAACATAGAATGATTTCCTAACCACTGTAGACACATGATGGTCAAAGGCTAGATTACTATCTATGTGTGTCCCTATATCCCTGACTACTGAGCCAGCTCTAAGGGGTGTGTTGTCAATATGATAGTTACCAGGGATGGATGTCATCCCAAAAAATACTGTTATGCATTTCTTGGCATTTAGTTTTATTCCATGGCACTGACACCAGTTTTTTTGTCTGTGTCAGCCCTTCCTGGAGAACATTAGTGTTAGTGTGAGATTTATTCCACAAAAAACGAACTGTATACACATTAACAAAATAAAATGAACTGTTAAGCGCTTTCACCCACAGACTTGGTGGGCTCCATCAGAACACTATAGCTGTTGTAAGTACGCCTTATATTTGACAATTGGCGCCAAATACCAGCTGATGTTAAACCTTTAGCCTTTTAAGTTCTTAAAGCAGTACCTACAGAGGTGGTTGGACACTTATTGGTGATTCTGTGGCAACTACTTTGCAGTTGGTCGCATTTTTTACATTCACTGTTGTTAGTGTGAGATTCAATGACAACTTCTAATTTGCAATCAACTGCAAATTTAGTTAGCCAAAGGCCACTGACATTGACCATGACTTTTGAGAATTAAATGTCAAAAGGAAGAGGTCCAAGGACTGATCCACTTGTGACTGGCCTCTTTGTAGAGGTGGATCCCCAATCTTAACTTCCTGGGTCCTGTCTGTGAGTCAGTTGGCTATCCACTGGGTGGCATATAAGTTTGTACCTAACCTCTTGAGTTTGTCAGCAATGCCCAAGTGTGGTATTGTGTCAAATGCCTTGGCCAGGTCAAGGTAGACAGTGTGAATGATTTTGCCTTAATTCACTGCTTTGGTGACCTTCTCAAAAAAGTCCACCAGGTTGAGTAGGCATGATCTGTCCTTGATGAAACTAGACTGGGTTGGGTCCAGTGTTTGGAGGTTTACTTTATCTCTGTTGATCATCTCCATAATAATACTTTCCATGGCTTTACATATAAGAATAGTGAGACTTATGGTTCTGTAGTTTCCAGGGTCTGTAGATGGCCCAAGGATGACTGTTGTTTTTCTCCATTCATGAGGCATGAAGCCTGTTTGTAGCCTACAGTTAAATAGTAATTCTAAAGGCCCTGATAGGTCATGTTTCATGCTATTTAGAAGGCATCCTGGGATATTGTCTGGGACCATTGATGCAATGGTCTTGGTCTTAGAGAGAGCATTAAGGACTTGTTCCCTAGTGATAATAGGATGAGCTATATTTGATTATATTTCCTGAGGGAAGGATGACGGGGAGAGAGGGGTTAAGTTGGAGCTGAATTTATCAGCCAAGAGGTTTGCTATATCTTCTGGCTCAGTATAGGTGGCTCCATTTACAATGAGCTCTGCACACAATTGTGTATTGCCTTTGAGGTTGCAGACACAGCTAAGAATGCTTTGTGGTTGTCCTTGGCCTGGGAGGCCAAACATACCTCAAATTTGGCTTTGGTAAACTTTATTTGCCCTCTGAGTTGTTTCTTTAGTTTACTAAGAGTGCTTTTATCTTTCTGGGTGTTGCACCTCCTAATTTTTGCCATGATTTTCTTCCTCCTGTTATACAGCCTGACAATGTTGTGATTCCAGTAGCTTGTTTTTTAAGTTAGTTCTGTACTTCTTCCTGGTGGGTACAGCTGCTTCTATGCAGCTATTAACATGCTTGCACAGGGTTTCTGTGAACAGTTCTGCATAGGCTGCAGTATTCTCAGGGTTTATGGAAGCTTGAAATTTTACCAAGTTCTATCTTAATAGCAGGAGGTTAGCCTTGGAATAGTTCCTAAATATTCTAGGTTTAGCTGTGGGTCCAGATTTTATTTTTACTTCAAAGGAGACCATATTGTGGCCTGACCTTACAAGGTCAGTGAAATAGTCATCCATATTAGTAAGGGCCAGATTCAGTATGGTTGCTCCTTTGGTTGGTGTATTGACTATCTTGTCCAGGGAGTTTGTATTTACAAAATCCAGGAATCTCTGTGCATGTACATTTGGTGTTGTATAGTATTCCCAATTAATAGTGGGGTAATTAAAGTCACCCATGAATATGGTATTGGGTTGGATAGTTCGTGTTTGTAATAAGTTTAAATACATGGTATGGGTTTCCCGAGTCATATAAGGGGACCTATAACTTGCAAGGAAGTGGTACTGGATTATACCTATGGTGTTTTGAACATGGAGCAGCTCAAGTGCATTGTTTTTAAGGAAATGTCAAAGGACATAATAAACACAACTTCTTTCTGAAATGTTACATCTCTAGTTATTAACCTACAGGTTCTAGTAATGTGTCCTCTAGGTATATTTTCCTTGATGAACCCAGGTTCTAGGAGTGGACTCTTTAAGCATCAGCAGGAACATGCCTCTGCATATTTTATTTTTGTTGAAATAGATGCAGTGGTCGGTGAAGGTTTGTCCAATTTGTCGAAACATAAATTGTTGGATAAAAAAGAAAAGCTATGCATCATCAATATAGGAGCCATGTACAAACCGGATTTAAATGAATATTGATAATATCAAACATTTCTAACAGTTGATAATGCATTTAATTAGTTATTATTTTGGTGATTACATTTTTGATTTCCGATGTTTTGTAGTCTGTATGTGTTATGTTTGTGCATGTTTACATATGCATGTATATGTTTGTATGTATATACATATGTATATGTATATGTATATATAAATTTATCAAAAATCCCTTTTTGCATCATGAAGGTTTAAGGTTTAATTTTGTCATATTATTTAGCATTGGTGTACGCAAGAATTTAAATGGTTACTGTCACTTTAATTATGGAGCTCCTATACTAGTTTACTGCACATGTCCGGTTTGCACTGATGACGCCAGTGGGTGAAACCAGTTTGCTATTTATATTGTTAAGGTAAAGTGGAATGTGTTACACTGCTCTTTATGTTTTTGAATTAAAGAAGAAATGAATGGGTCTGGATTCTACTTTATGACTTTATATTCTGCATATATATGTTGGACATGCTGTTCAGAACTACGATACTTCATATGAATATGAGAGTACCGGTATTTTGTGGTTGTTGAATGTATCCAGTGAATACCAAGCACTGGAGTGGATTCATGCACCAATTTGTGTGCGTTTGCTCTCTCTCTCTCTCTCTCTCCCTATATCTATATATATATATATATATATATATATATATATATATATACTTATAAAATACATGCATATATATATATATATATATATATATATATATATATATACAGTGGATATAAGAGGTGTTCACACCCCTGTTAAAATACCAGGTTTTTGTGACATAAAAAAGTGAGACCACAATAAATAATTCCAAAACTTTTCCCACCTTTAATGTGACCTATAATCTGTACAATTCAGTTGAAAAACAAACAACTCTGTTAGGGGAAAAAATATAAACAATAAAAAATGTACAATAAGCTGGTTGTATAAGTGTGCACACCCTTAAAGTAATATTTTGTTGAAGCACCTTTTGATTTAATTACAGCATTCAGTCTTCTTGGGTAGGAGTCTATCAGCATGGCACATCTTGACTTGGCAATATTTGCTCACTCTTCATTGCAAATTTGCTCCAAATCTGTCAGATTGCTAGGGCATCTCTTGTGCAGAGGCCTCTTCAGGTCACCTCACAGATTTTGTATTGGATTTAGGTCTCGGCGCTGGCTGGGCCATTCCAAACCTTTTATTTTCTTCTGGTGAAGCCATTCTTTTGTTGATTTGGATGTATGCTTGGGGTCATCGTCATGCTGAAAGTTGAAATTCCTCTTCATCTTCTGCTTTCTAACAGACTCCTGAAGGTTTTCGACCAAAAATGACTGTTATTTGGAACTGTTCATAATTTCCTCCACCTTGACTAAAGCTCCAGTTCCAGCTGAAGAAAAGCAATCCCAAAGCATGATACTGCCACCACCATGCTTCACCGTGGGGATGGTGTTCTTTTGATGATGCAAAGTGTTGTTTTTGCACCAAACATACCTTTTGGAATTGTGGCCAAAAAGTTTAAACCTTGGTCTCATCAGACCATAACACATTTTACCACATGCCTTTGGGAGACGATGTATTGTACTCAAATTTTAGCTGAGTCTGGATGTTTTTCTGTGTAAGAAAAGGCTTCCATCTTGTAACCCTACCCCATAGCCCAAACATATGGGGAATATGGGAGATTGTTGTCAGGTATAGTTCACAACCAGTACTTGCTAGAAATTCTTGCAGCTGCTTCAATATTGCTGTAGGTCTCTTGGCAGCCTCCTCAACCAGTTTTCGCCTTGCCTTTTCATCAATTTTGGAGGGATGTCCAGTTCTTTGCAACATCACTGTTGTCCCATATTTTCTCCACTTTTTGATGACTGTCTTCCTGTGTTCCATGGTATATCCAATGCTGTGGAAATATTTTTGTACCCTTCTCCTGACTGATACCTTTCAACAATGACATCCCTTTGATGCTTTATAAGCTCTCTGTGACCCATGGCTTTTGCTGTAGCAGGCAACTGAGTAAATGTCAGGAAAACCCTACTAGGACAATTGAACTTTATTTGGGGTAATCAGAGTCTCTTTAATTGATGGTAGGTCTGTTCCCAAGAAGACTGAAGGCTGTAATTAAATCAAAAGGTGCTTCAACTAAGTATTAGTTTAAGACTGTGCACACTTATGCAACCAGCTTATTGTACATTTTTTATATTTTTCCCTAACAGATTTGTTTGTTTTTTATTTGAATTGTACAAGTTATAGGTCACATTGAAGGTGGAAAAAGTTTTGAAATATGTGGTCTCATTTTTTTATATCACAAAAACCTGGCATTTTAACAGGGGTGTGTACATGTTTTATATCCACTGTGTGTGTGTGTGTGTGTGTGTGTGTGTGTGTGTGTGTGTGTGTGTGTGTGTGTGTGTGTGTGTGTGTATATATTTATACATGTATATATATATATATATATATATATATATATATATATATATATATATATATATATATATGGGTTCCCTTCAGATGATCGAAGTTTTAAAACTTCAAAAGTTCTGAACAGAGACCTCCATACAGAGTGGAATGGGACATTTTCCCTTTTCCTCGCTGTAGTGTGATCTGGGAGTTGGTATATTTAAATAGCAAGGGGTGTGGGGGTGCAGGGGTGCTTGCCCCCTCCCCCCTTGCAAAAATATCCAGGAAAATATTTTTGTTTTGTTTTTCTTTTTCTTTCAGGTGTTCAAAGTTTTAAAACTTCAATCAGCTGACGTGAATCTGTATATATATATATATATATATATATATATATATATATATATATATATATATATTTATAGATAGAAATAGATATAGATAGATATATATATGTACTTAGTGAAAGTGTTATTAATAGCCAAATTTGTTTAGTTTCAGAAATCACTTTTGTTTGGCTGTGACTTGACCACAGTAAATGCTATATTTAATAAAGTTATAGTACAGAAATTGTAAGTATTAAGTTGTAAAGAGGGGAACATTAGGACATTATTGATGCAAAGAAAACTATGCTGTGTCACTGAAAAGCTTTATATTTATATAAAAGGTTTAGAAGTGGATACTAATGAACAAAGCAGATGTTGCTTGATATGCAATGAGATTTTTCTCTCTGTCAATATTAATGCTAAAAATAAAATCATGCATGAGACATACTAACAGCTCTGAATGAAAGGAGGGCTTCTTTTATCATGAAGTTGTTTGTGTGTTTCATACAAGGTTGTAGCTAGGCATACTGTTTGTACTCTACATAGTGCGTTTTTTTTTTTTCATCACCCAGAAACATTGTAGCTTTTTCAGGCTATATTGTCTACAATTGTCTAAAGTGAGCCCTCAAACAACCGGTACGTAACCTGTTTACATAGATGACTGGTAATCTAAGAACAGTGTCTTTAATGGTTTTAGAGAGGACCACCAGAAATTATGTATATATTTATTAATTGCCTGGTGTGGGCAATATTGTAAAGATGTGTCCATTTTTAGATACCAGGTGACTTGGGAGGTAGTAAAAAGAGTTTGTGAGTACAACTAGGAATTTTTGTGCTACATCCCTGGTTTTGCGTGAGAATCTCCAAAAGCTAATGATAGTAGGTGGTTGAAAAGAGGAGTGATCATTCAAACAAAGCTGAGGACTGAAAAAAAAACAGTCTTTTGAATTTAAAACACTGTAGAACTATTGCACTATTTCAAATATATTTATACAAGCTCCTGGACATAATTCTGCATCCTACAAATGGCTTACAGTGCCAGCTTTTAGGGCTTGTAGCTGCACTGTTCTGAATGGACGAATACCACAGTTCAGCTAGGAAATGGACCAATAGTTCAGCTACCTCTGCTGTTGGTCCCTTTTTTGAGCAGCACTGTGCTGCCTGTTCAGGGACCAGTAGCTTAATGTAGCTAGAAAACTGGATCAATACCAGAGGCAGCTACAAACTCCTGGGCTATTTTTTATCTGCAGTGTGCTATTGTTCCATTCAGTGGACCAAAGCACAGTGTAGCAAGGGTTAAGGCTGTGTGCTGTAGTTCTTGTTACACAAGGTGTGATTCCCTCAGCTCTCATTTGTCTATTGTGTGGCATTGTTCCTGAATCACATCTGAAAAGGACTGTGTATCCAGTGGGCCTACCTGGTTAACAAATGGTATTATTATTATTAGCTAGAAACTGGTGTTGAGACCATTGGCTCCATTGCGATGATCTCCTATCTTATTGGCTCTACAACTGAGCCAATGAAATAGCACAAATCAAAGCTATCAAAGGGCAAACTAAAACACCAGAACACATTTTAAAAATGTGAGCTAAAATCAGAATGTTCCTCCAAATTTGAAGCAGTTAAGAAATATTCCTGGTAGTGGTTGCTGGCTTCCTTCTTGGGAGCAGGGCCAGTGTTAGCATTTTGGGGGCCCCCAGCAGATGTCAAGCTGGGGGTCCCCCCCTAGGCACTTACAGTCTATGTATCACCCTGTTACTGTCACCCTTCCTAAGCAACCTTTTCGTTCATGCTGCAAACTTTTAGGAGTAGTATGCACTGACTGACATTTAGCTACAATATTCTTACATTACAAGACTTGTGTATTACACTGTGTTGGCCAATCTCACAAAAAGGGACATTTACAGTTACTGGTATTTAGTTGCAGCAATGATATATTGCAAAAACTCTATGTAGAGGTATCGACTTAGGTGAAATGGTGCCCTAGGCCTACTGTTTCAGACCTCTCCCATACACACAATAGCCTCCAGTCTTCCCCATCCCCCTCCCCATCTTGGGCTCCCCATACCATGCACATTACTTTTTTTCTTCCTTTCTCACATTTTGCCTTACTTTTCAGCATTTTCAAGAAGCTATAACTTTCTACATGCTCTGAAGTGCATTTTAAAGTTTTTTTCGTTTTACACACCTTTTCATCCAATAATGGCTTGAAAAAAAATTATGATTAACTAAAGAAACTGTGTTGCTGTTCAGCTTTAGTTTTCATTGCAACCTTTACATTTCCTGAACAAAGACAATACCATAGTAACCATTTAGGAAATAAGAAAATAATTTCAGTTTTATGTTTTTTTTTCTTTCAAGGAAGACATAAGTTGTACCCAATGTTTAATGTTCAAAGGTGACAAAACAGTAGCTTATAATAAACTAACAACCCTTTGTTGTCTGGATACACAGGTCCTATGTGGGAACTGCGTGCCTCCTAATCCCCCCAAAAAACTGCTTATGCATCCCTCTGGTGTTAGACTGGGATAAAGGCAGAGGTTCAAATTGCCACATTCGTGTACTTCAAGGGACTGCTGATATACATGTACATAGTAGGTCTCCTCACTCCTCAACCCAAACTGTCAAAGGCAGCCACCTGTATATGTGTCCTAAATGTGATTGTGAGAGTAAAAAATAATGATTATAATAACGTATTCTACTTTGTTGTTTCTACGCGAGCTGTAGTAATCTTCTTTGTACACCTCTGAGGTATGTGAGAAAAGTAAAAGAAACAATGACCACACTGTCCTCAGCCCAAACACAAGTTTTAATGACCTCATGTGCACACCTCTGAGATTTGACTGAGGAATAACACCACAATCCCACCTCCACCCGCCATATAACCTACAGCAGCTTTCTGTACACACACATCCAAATGGGGCTGGTTTTAGAATGGGTGCAGTTGAGAGCAGAGACCTTTATCATCTTTATCCTAACAGGGTCATATCACAGCCCTGTTCAGGTTAAAGAGCATAATCAGAAAAAAAAAAAAAAAAATATATATATATATATATATATATATATATATATATATTCAACTCATTTTTTCCTCAAACAGTGTTTGTTAGGCCCCCACACAGTCAAGAATGATTAACAGTGCCCTCTGTATCCATTTATACAGTCTGGGGAGTAGGGATCCCCAGAGTCTTAGAAGATCTAAGTGTCTGAATGTTCTGGGATACATTTTATGACTTACTTTTGAAATATAATTTCTTGTTAGCTACAGTTTTTACTGACACTCAGAAGAATAATGTATGTGTCCTGGCATTATTGAGTGTGTGCACAGATAAAGCTCACTAACACTTTCACAAACACACACACACACACACACATTATATATTATTTCAGCAATACATTTTACAACACTGGTAACAGCACACCAGATCAGTGACTCCTGTTAAGCAGTCATCAAACAGCAGCAGGGATGGGTCACTTTTATTTACCTCAGTGAGGAGTAATGCAAACCTGTCACTGTCCCTGATTTCACAGACCTTCCCTGATTTTGCACATAATTTTGTTGTCCTTTGTAACAAGTTTGATTTGCTTGTAAATCAACCAGGATTACAGACAGTCAATAAATCCAGACATTAGAGTTTTACACTTAATGTCCAAAAAAAAAAAAAACGCTGATACAAAAGGTGTTATTTTATTATCTTTTTCATTGAATCAGAGTAATATTTAAAATGTGTTCCTGATTTTGAGCCTTTATTCTGCTATTATTGGTATTGCGCTAAATTCTTCTGTGAAGAAGTTGAGACTTACAGTATCTGGTATTCTGCAAGTATTTATAAAACTACCTAAAAGGGAAAACCATCCATGAAGATGAGAAGTATTAGCTCTTCTTAAAATCCAAGGTTTGCACTGAGACTGGTCACTCTGGGCTGCTGGTCTCTCTAGCGCTTACCTTGCTTATGTTCATTATCAGCTTTATCCTAACAGGGTCATATCACGGCCTGTTCAGGTTAAACAGAATAATCAGGAAAGTAACACATTTTTCTACTCATTTTCCCCAACCAGCAGCAGCTTTTGTGGGGCCCTCACACAGTGAAGGATGATTAATGGGGGTTCCCTTGCAGCTACATGTATTGCAGGTACCTAAAGCGGGCTATGTTGTTAGTTTTAGTGTAGAGAATGTCCACCAGCAGGGTTTAACTAAGCCATGGACACTATGTTAGTGGTAAAATACTTAATGGAATTGTGAAGGCTCTTGCTTGATAAAACACTATTAATATAAGCACATATATGTTTGAATTTTAAAAGCGATATAAATAAGCATTATTAACAACCTAGTTTATTAAGTATACAAGATTGATGTACTAGCTTTTGTTGGTTTGACAGACATGTTACAAAATATCAAGATAAGATAACTTGCTGTGGTTGGGGCCCACCCAGGAACAGGGGGGCCCCAGCGACCGCAGGGTTCGCTGGTGCCTAAAGCTGGCTATGCTTGGGAGTATTTTATATTATAGGATGTACATAGTTTGAATACTGTTATTTTTACTGTTTGATGGAATGTTATAAAGTGAACATTTGATGTTATGTTTTGTACTGATTTGTTGACATCAGATGCAATTAGGAACCACAGCACCTTATAATGTAATATCTATACTAGAATCAGGAACACATATCAAATGTTTGCCCTAAAATGCCCCAATATATTTCTTCCATGATTCTAATTTAAATTTTGCTTCCTAAGCATTGGAAAATCAACTTTTATCTTTATAAAGCAGAGTGACTTTAAGAAATGTTTTATTGACTAGCATTAGATGATGTTGAAAAGAAAATGTTTTCAGCAATGTCCAAGTTTAACAATGAAATGAACAGGATTTAAGAGTGAGATACAATTTCAGATGAAATGATATATTGGTAATAAGGTAAGAGGGCTTAGTAGTAAGTGATCACAGCTACAGAAGCATCTGAAAGAGGTGGATTTTGATGCAAAGACATGAGGAAGAGAGTGGAATGTAACACACCATTATCATATAAACTGGAAAATTAACAAACTGTCAGAAAGCAAGGTAGATTAGGTTATGAGAGCTTTACTTTTAAATATGTTGACAATTCACAATTACTCCATGAGTTTCTTTTAGATAGATCAAGGCATCAGACATCTAGAATGGAAGTGAATGTTAAACATTCATTTATGGTGACCTTGATTACTACATTATTATACATGTTTGAAACAGTCATGGAGTAATATAAGTAAGTTGAGTGTCCACATGAACATTTAGAGTTTTAAACTCTGGTGTCTACTTAAGTTGATAATAGAGCTGGGGCTATAACTAATGGCTTCATAGGAGATTACTAGGTTAATAGCTTAAAAGTCCTTACAAGCCTAGCCAATATAACATGATTTTACCCAATATATGACCCCTAAGGGCAAAAGAATGGCATGGATTTGTGCATATACACTGAGTATCTTATAGATTGCCCCTGTCCATAAGGGACAAAGGCAATAAGATGCACCTATTCCCTATCAGGGAATCAAACCCTGGCCTCCCACATGGGAGGTTAGGATACTCACCATTATACTAACAAGGAAGATGCACTGATAACAGTAGAAGAGATGCTTGTGGCAATTAAGGCAGCAAAGAGAGCAAAATCCCCGGAATGCATGGCCTGTCAGTAGAGATTTACCAGAAACTTAGGGATAGCATTGTAGAGGATTTTGTTGGCTTGGCGAGTATGGATTTAATAGAAGTGCCCGTATGTTGAAAAAAGTTATAGCAACGATGATTCATAAACTTGGTGAAGATCTGCAGTTAATTTCATCATAGAGACCAGTTTTGATGTTAAATCATGACCAGAAATTGTTTATGGCTGTTGTGTTGTAGTCAGAGATGCCAAGATTTGACCTCACTTGATACATATTGTCTAATGTAGATTTAGTCCTCCAGGGGCAGATATTTTATAATATGATCATGTGACTTTTGTTATTCACTGATTTAAACAGAAACGATAAGCCAAAATTAGAAGTTAACTCTTAACTTGAAAAAATATTTGATCATGTTAACTAGTATTCTATACGTTCAGTGTTTGAAAGATTTAGTTTCCTAGTTGTATTTATATCATTTTTGAAAAAGACACATGCTGATGCTGTAGCCCAAGTTAACCAGGAAACAAATTTGTCGGACCCTGTTACAGTAATGAGAAAACTTTTGGGGGGTATACCCTGCCCACCTCTACATTTTACTACTTCTGTTTAGCCAATAGTGATTAGGTTAAGAATTTCACACTGGAATGGATATTTCCATGAGGCTATTGAGAAGATGGCATTGATGTGTCTGGATGATGTATTGCTGCACTTAAAAAAAGGATGAAGGTTGGGATATTTTTTGAGCAATTAAATAAGCATATTAATATTTCTAGATAAAAGATAAATAGGGAAAAAACAAGACTGATAAAGATTATGATCCCAACATCCAAATTATTGGGAAAATTTGATTTTAAAGTGATACACTCTAGCAGAGTATATAGGTATCATCTTAATTGGGTTGGCACAGATTACTGTGGATTTAACATACAAAGAGTTGTTAAAAATATAAAGATTACAACATGGAGATGAATGTTTTCAAATATTCCCCAAAGAATATAAGAGATAAAAGTAGTGATGAAAGCAGGTACTGCCAGCACAGCTAGCTGGAATTTTGTAAATAACTATATGTCATTTGCGAATATCAAACTAATTTATATAAGATGCTTGTGTTGCAAACATATTAGAACTGTATGTCATATGTATATCAAACTGCTCTGTACAGATGTTTATGATGAAAAGGTGTTTGTAAAGGGTTTGTGCTTAAATTGTATCCATAGTGTGCACTTCTGGAAGAGAACAGAAATGTACATGCACTATTGTAACTGTTTAAATGTATATGTTAACAGAGGAAACTGGAGGGTTAACCTCAGTCCAGCAAACTTGAGAAACATATCTGAAATTAAATTACTTTATAGGCTAGGCCATAAAGATGCTTGAATCCAGCCAGAAACACAAAGTCTGTACTAGGAAGTAACTTAAAGTTATTTTGACGAAAACGTATGTGGATTTACTTTTACAGCAGTTATTTGGAAGAAAACGTATGTGGATTTACTTTTACAGCGTTACTGTGCTGCTGTGAGTTCGTTTGCTGTGCTGTGCTGCTGTGATTTCATTTGCTATGGATTTATTTGTGCTTGTGTCCATTAAAGAAGTTGTCCGCTTGCTGAGCTCCATGTGTGCCTTATTTCAGGTTCACTAGTTTTAATTTTGGGCACTCAGACCACTGTTTTGGTTTATAAGCTTTCTGTATTGCCTTTTTATAAATAAAAACTACAACATCTCATACTGATACCACAAGAATAACAGATTAAACTATAACATTTACATGTTTCATGATACACTGCTCCATATTATACCTTTTCAATGTTAGAAAATGCAATGTTATGGGTTTTAGAATTAGATGTTGTGGTCTCGATGTTTTGAATTTAGATATTATAAGTTTTAGATGTTTTGAAGTGTAACTATATATATATATATATATATATATATATATATATATATGATTTTCTTGTTCTTTTATTATTTATTATTAAATATATTTAAACCTTTCATTGTGGCTGATCTTTATATAGATATTTCTTCTTCTTCTTCTTTCAGCTTTTTCATGGTTAGGGGTTGCCACAGCGGATCATCTGTCCGCTCATGATTGGCAGTGGAGTTTTACAGTGTTGAGTTGCCAGCCTGGCACCCAACCTTCCACAGAAGGCACACACATGCACACACTCACACTTAGGGCCAATTTAGAGTATCCAATCCACCTACTGCATGTCTTGATAGTCTGGAAGCATGAAGAAATGCAATTGTTTCATAACTTCCAGCATCTGCCAAAGATCTGAGCAAAAGCCCTTGTCTGGGTATTTTTTACAGGTAGATGATAAATACTGCCAGCTGCCAGCAATGGGGCTTGCATGAGAACAGAAGTCAGATGATCAGAAATGATGTCATCCTGCAAGCTAACCCAGCAGTAATACTTTAGATATTACTCTGAGACGTCTCTCAGTGAGATAGAGCATTCTGCTTTCTGTCTTGGACCTGACAACAACAACAAGAAGCATTCACCACATCATCTGCCTTGCTCTAAGTAAGTTATTAAGTTATAGGAACTCTCTTAGATACAGTCAGGAATATAGCAAAGCTTAATTTAGATTTTGTTTTTCTTTATTTGTGTAAGCTTGTACTGCACTGTTATTTTAAATATTTCCTGTGATTTTGAAGTCTGACGTCACTGTGAATATATATATATATATATATATATATATATATATATATACATATATATATATATATATATATATATATATATATATATATATATATATATATATATATATATATATATATATATATATATATATATTATATAATATATATGGATCCCTATCAGAAGACAGAAACTTCATTTGACTGAATCCCATTTGACTGAGACCATAAGACTGAAATTTCAAAATACTGAAAAATCACTTGACTGAAACCCATAATACTGAAATTTTACAATGCTAAATTTCAACATACTGAATTGTAAAGTGGACGATATAAAACCAGAATAGGTGTGGGGCTACGTATATGCCCTTTCCCCCACTGTTGTGTGATTCTGGAGTTAGTATATATAGTTAGGGGGGGTGTGGAGGGCAAATCCCCCCATCTAGTCTGGTTTTATATCGTCCACTTTACAATTCAGTATGTTGAAATTTAGCATTGTAAGATTGCAGTCTTATGTGTTTCAGTAAAGTGATTTTTCAGTATTTTGAAATTTTTGTCTTATGGTCTCAGTCAAATGAGTTTCAGTCATATGAGGATTCTATCATCTGATAGGGATCCATATATATATATATATATATATATATATATATATATATATATATATATAGATATATATAGATAGATATATATGGGTCTACCTGAAAACGCCAAAATCGCAGAATGCCGACAACGAGAACACTGACACTGGAAGATCGACAACCAAGAAGACCAACAGTTGAGAATCCCGACGCTGAGAACACCGACATGTTAAGGCAAGTGTACGATAGGGACGGATGTTAGGGTCAGGGTGTGGATAAGGTAAGTGTGTGATAGTGACGGACGTTAGGGTAGGGTGCGGGTCAGGTAAGTATGTGATAATGACAGAGTTTAGGTTTAGGGGTGGGTTAAGTGAGTTAGGGTTAGGGTGCGGGTAAGGTAAGTGTGCAATAGTGATGGACTTGAGGGGTAGGGGCAGATTAAGTGAGTTAGGGCTAGGGTGCAGGTAAGGTAAGTGTGCGATAGTGACGGACCTTAGGGTTAGGGTGTGGGTTAAGGTTAGTGCATAGATAGTTGTGTATGTAAGGTTTAGTGTAGGTTTGTAAGGTTTTTGGTGTGCTTGTGTTGTGTGTGTGTGTGTGTGTGTGTGTGTGTGTGTGTGTGTGTGTGTGTGTGTGTGTGTGTGTGTGTGTGTGTGTGTGTGTGTCTGTGTGTGTGTGTGTGTGTGCGTGTGTGCGTGTGTGTGTCTGTGTGTGTGTGTGTGTGTGTGTGTGTGTGTGTGTGTGTGTGTGTGTGTGTGTGTGTGTGTGTGTGTGTGTGTTTTGGGAAAGGTATTTGTTTTGTTGATTGTCGGGATTTTGGTTTGTCGGGCATGTGAAGTTTCGTGTTTTTGAACTTTTTTTTTGTTTTTTTTCATGTCAGTTATTTCATTGTTGGTGTTTTGGCATGTCGGTATTATCAGGTAGACCCATATCCATTACTATCGCACACTTACCTTACCCGCACCCTAACCCTAACTCACTTAATCCACCTCTAACCCTCAAGTCCATCACTATCGCACAATTACCTTACCCGCACCCTAACCCTAACTCACTTAACCCACCTCTAAACTCGGTCACTATCGCACACTTACCTAAACTCCACCCTAACCCTAACTCACTTAATCCGCCCCTAACCCTCAAGTCAGTCCCTATCACACACTTACCTTAACATGTCAGTGTTCTCAGCGTCGGGATTCTCAACTGTCGGTCTTCTCCATTGTCGATCTTCTGGTGTCGGTGTTCTCGTTGTCGGCGTTCTGCAATTTCGGTGTTTTCAGGTAGATCCATATATATATATATATATATATATATATATATATATATATATAGTTACACATCAAAACATCTAAAACTCATAACATTTAAAGTCAAAACATTGAGACCACAATATCCAAAACCCAACACATCTAAAACCCAGAACATCAAATTTCATAATACTGAAACTTTGCATCACAATATCAAACACTACAAATCACATAAAAACAACATCCCCTCCACCTTTAACAACACCAAACTAACACACACTTTTTACTACATTTCTGCAGGGGTGCAAACCCCCCCTGCACCCCCCATACCCCGCAAAAATTAAAAATACCAACTCTGAGATCGCACTACAGTGGGAAAAAGTTAATTTCCTAACCCCACTGTATCACAATCACCATAAAGAATGTACACATAATGTCTATACTACTTACCTGTATAGCCTAAAAACCACATACAGAGTGGAAAAATAAACACTATATAAATAGTATAAATTCCTGCACTATATAAATAAAAACTACAACATTTCATACTGATACCACAAGAATAACAGATTAAACTATAACATTTACATGTTTCATGATACACTGCTCCATATTATACCTTTTCAATGTTAGGAAATGCAATGTTATGGGTTTTAGAATTAGATGTTGTGGTCTCGATGTTTTGAATTTAGATATTATAAGTTTTAGATGTTTTGAAGTATATATATATATATATATATATATATATATATATATGATTTTCTTGTTCTTTTATTATTTATTATTAAATATATTTAAACCTTTCATTGTGGCTGATCTTTATATAGATATTTCTTCTTCTTCTTTCAGCTTTTTCACGGTTAGGGGTCGGCACAGTGGATCATCTGTCCGCTCATGATTGGCAGTGGAGTTTTACAGTGTCGAGTTGCCAGCCTGGCACCCAACCTTCCACAGAAGGCACACACATGCACACACTCACACTTAGGGCCAATTTAGAGTATCCAATCCACCTACTGCATGTCTTTGGGATGTGGGAGGAAACCGGAGCACCCTGAGGAAACCCACGCGACCACTGGGAGGACATGCAGACTCCACACAGAAGGCACCCTAGCCGAGAATTGAACCAGAGAACCTCTTGCTGTGAGGTGGCAATGCTAACCGCTGCACCACGGTGGCTGCCAATCTTTATATAGATATTTAAGCTTTGAAAATACTTGCATATTTATTTGGTGACACTGTGTGGACCTCTCCTAATAGCCTTGCTCTTCATCAAGCTACCATTTGTATTAGTATTAATATTACACATAAAGATTGTACACCCTTTGTTAAGGGCCTTAACGTAGCTATTGTGGAGTGACTGGTGGCAGTGGAAACTGCCTTATAGTCTGGGCAGATGGGGGCATAACTAGTAAATCTGTGCCAGCCTCTCCCAAGTGTGTTTGAGTGTGTGTGTGTGTGTGTGTGTGTGTGTGTGTGTGTGTGTGTGTGTGTGTGTGTGTGTGTGTGTGTGTGTGTGTGTGTGTGAGCACCCTCCCCCCCAAAAGAGCAGGTATCTATCCCGGCAGAGGGCTGCCTCCCAAACATCTCTGATGCTCAGGTGAAGGCTACCCTCTCCAAAGCAAAAAACACTGCTTCCATGGGACCAGATGGCATCCCAGGTTGTGTCCTACATGAACTCCAAGAGGAACTAATCCCTCAAATAAAACAGCTATACAATCTCAGCCTCACTACAGGATATGTGCCCACAGAATGGCATACAGCAACAGTGGTCCCACTCCACAAAGGTGGAGCCTCTATGGACCCTGGAAACTATTGCCCCATAAGCCTGACTAGCTTAGTCTGCAAGGCTATGGAGAGGATCATCATGGAGCTCATAAACAAAGACATTGGGGACCTACTAGATCCTACCCAGTTCGGCTTTGTCAAGGGCAGATCCTGCCTTTTGATCCCGGTTGACTTCTTTGAAACAGTCACCAAAGCCATAGATGAAGGGAAGGTAGTCCACACAGCCTATCTGGACCTTGCAAAGGCATTTGACACAATACCCCACTCGGGCATCATAGATAAGCTATCCAGCTTAAATATAAACCCCTATGTCACAAGATGGGTCACAAACTGGCTCAAAGACGGAACCCACAGAGAGAGAGTTGCTGGAGCCATGTCAGACTCGAAACCGGTCACAAGTGGCATCCCACAGCGTTCTGTCCTGGGACCACTCTTGTTCGGTATATACTTTTCCGAGGTACAGACAAACGTGGAAGGACTATGGCTCACCAAGTTTGCAGACAACTGCAAACTGGGCACCATAATCGACTCTCCAGCTGACACAAACATCCTTCAAAAAGGTCTCACACAGACAGAAAACTGGTGCTAGCGCCATGGTTTAAAGCTAAATGCCAAAAAATGTATAGTCATACCCTTTGGCAAAAACAATGTGCCCACAAATTACCACATAGGCGGAAACCCATTAAGTACAGAGAAAGTTATTAGGGACTTGGGGACCCAAGTTGATAGCAATCTCTCCTTTGAAAACCACATTGCCAAAGTGGTTAGAAAGACCTTCTATATAGCCCACCTCATCACAAAGGGTTTCACATCTAGATCAAGAGAGGTAATTGTGCCCCTTTATTCATCCCTCATCAGGCCCATCATAGAATACAATGCCCCTTTTGGGATGTACCTTACCCGACACCTGCAGCAATTAGAGAGACCCCAAAAGTATCTCACCAAGAGGATCAAGGGTCTCAAACAGATGCCATATGCTGCTCGGTTAAAAAAACTCCAGCTCTACTCAGTTGCATACCGCCTACTTCGAGGCAATCTATGCCTGACATACAAAGCAATGTCAAATCCAGAATTAATGGACATGCACCACCTCAGTAAATCTAAATCCCTTAGAGCCACATGCTCAAGGGACTTGAACCTCAGCACAGAAATAAATAGAACTTGCTGGAGGGGCAGGTTCATAACCCAGAGGCTCCCTTCGCTCTGGAATAGAATTCCAGTTCATGTGAGGCAGAGCACCTCACTGAATCTCTTCAAGAAGCATCTCGATAGGTGGATGGGGGATCGTAGGTTTGTCCCAGGGATTACTCCCGTGTCACTATTAGACAGAGGCACAGTAAACTAAACCTTAAAAAGGGCACAGTATACTCAAATCAAGGGGTGGCATAAGCCATACAAAATCGGGCTAGGGTTGTAATTGCCCCAGGGCAGATAGCCTAGTATGAACCTATGAACCTATGAACCTATGTGTATGTGTGTGTGTGTAAATCAAACCTCAAAGAGTGTGTGCATCAAATACTTGGGCAGGGACACGAACCACAGGTTGGACAGATAGGGTACTGGAGGTCTTTGTGCAAAAAATATGGCGAGAATAAAAATAGAACAATGCAATAACAAGAAACTACTAAAATACCAAAGAAGTACCAAAACTAACACAACTGATGAAGCAGTGAGAGCACACCATGAAAGCACTTACTCTCTTTTGTGCGCATTAAAGTTTTTTGTTTTACTTTCAACTGTGTTAGTTTTGGTACTTTTTTGGTATTTTGCTGGAGGTCTTGATTTAGTCACTCAGCTAAGATCTCAATTCTATAACTGTTCCAGTAGGAAGTCTTATTGGGGATCTGGGGAAAGAATGAGAAACCAGCCCCAGACTGACTGTGTTCTCTATGTGCTCTTAAGGGAAATTGCACTTGATGCAGAGAGCTGCCTCTGGAAATACTGTGTGTACCTGTTATCCTCACAGTGAACGTTCCCCCACAGGAACCAGTGGTGAGGATTGACGCTCCTTGATTACTGGTCCACTGGTGGGTCATCACAAAAGTAATAGATTTTCCTTTGGTTTTGTGTATGCCAGAGGCAGTTTCAGCATCTTCACCTGCTAATTTTGATAGAAAAGTAAAGAAACTAATAGCTAATGGTATATAGGGTGGTGAAAACTGCATGGGATAAAATGGTAATTCCCACAGGCCTAAGGCTTTGGGTGTCCCACATTTGAAGGTATATAATTAGCTTCACAATATTATGAACTGGAGACATATTACCCAGTGGAAAACCTTGCAATTAGAAAAGTTAGCTAAACTGGATAGTCTGTATAGAGTGTAACCTATTAAAAGGTATGTGCATATGATTAACACATCAACATTAGAAAAAGCTATAGCTAATAAACTTAGGATCGTATTTCAGAAAATGAGTGGAATATAATGTTTGGAAGATTTAAGTGTGACAGAAATATCAATGTATCAATATATGGACAGGACTAGTATTGTCAGATGGTTAAATAGGATGCTGCAAATGAGGCAATGGAGGCAGGTGATTGTGGAACAACAAATAATGCTATGGGAACAGGTCAAGAAAGTGTTTGGGCAAACAAGGATGATTATGCTGGCTGCAGGCAATTAGTTGAGCAGCTTAGAAATATAAATGTTGAAAATATAAAAGATCGTTAACTGTCAGTTATGGATGTTGGAAAAAACAGGACCTTCTTTCCAGGTGAAACATTTAATTATTTGGGCAGATACATATGCACATAAGTAAATTTAAAAAATTGAACAACTGTTGGGAAAAACGTTAGAAGTACAAATACCATAGTAGGACTGGAACAGAATTTTGATTTTATAGGCATGTCACTAAGTCCCAGAGATGAATTTTTTGGATGGCAGTGCCACCATAAATTTCACTTTTAGAGTGATTAAATTATATCCTTCAGTGCACCCAACATGATGTTGAAACTTCAGTACATTTTTTTTTCTGGACTGGTCTTTGTTTAAGAGAACTTACAGTCAATGTTCAGAGAATTTTATGATATGTTATGACCCAAGAAAGTGATTTTAAATGCAGGAGTGTTTCTTTTGTCATGCTACACTACTAATGCTGGGCCCAAAATGAACTGATGCTCTTAGACTTTTAGTACGTGTTGGAAAGAAAGTGGTAACAAAATAAGATGGAAAACTAGAAACACCTACTAAAGCCGAATTGTTGCTGTTAATGAATGAGATGTGGGAAATTGAGCTATTCCTCAACTGTTTGATGGTCTAATCATCCAGCTACCTTTTCATTAAATTACAAAATATTTTAGTTCTCTTTAATAATCTTTTCAATAACTCTACTAGCTGAATGGATGTATGAAGTTTTATAAATGTTGTGACCGTGCTTGCTAACTTAAGCCTGTTCTCCATTTCCGCCATGCCTGGAAAAAAATAGTTAATTTAAATACAGTATTAATGTACAAGATCGTAAACCTTCACTTGACAAAATAGGGCTGCCAAACAGAACTCAAGACTGGTTTATAAGTTAAACAATGTGACCCCTGAAGTATCTTTAAAACTATTATTTATATACTTTGACCTGAAATTTATATTTAAAATAATCAGGAAGATAAGCTATGAAACAGAAACATCTTCCATATTATTAAAAATAATTCTGCTTCTAAACTTTATTTCTCTCAACAACTTTAAAGTTTACTTACATACATAAAATCCATACCATATAAAGAACAGTATTTAGCATAACTAGGAAACAGAGTGTTATTCTTCTTGAGATGCATAGATTATAGTTATGACTGCTCAAACTTTCCTTTTGAAGTCATAATTATTATCTACTCAGATTCATGAGCTTCATGACTATTGTTTTTATGTGAATGCCTGCCACTTAAAAGTTTAACCACCAAGTAAAAATGTTTTTACAGGGAGGCGTCACCTTCAACCCCTGCTACTAAACTGTAATAGCTGTATGACTACTGCATATTTGAGAAAAGTGAATCTCTTAAACACTACAATCCTTAACCTTAAAAAATAAATCAAATGAATCATACATTTCATATCAGATATTACATTTTCAGTCACAAATATCTTGAAATTAAGACTACTACTGGGATTCATGACAGGACTTCATAAGCAAAATTCATCTAAATGGTGGCCATTCAGACTGAGCTTGTAATAAATGTAGCACTATTTTCTGGATGTCTGTATCCCCAAACCCTCCAGACTTTGTCTTCACACTCAAGATTACATGTATAAAGTTTTTCTGTGGTTTCACTTATACTGGGGAAAGGGCTCATTGTGGATGAGTTGAGTCTTGATGAGTTGAGCTTAACAAGAGGTAAACAGTTCATATATTTATATATTTTGGTTCATTTGATATAACTAAACCACATTTCAATGAAATAATCAGTGGCACATTTGTTCTAAAACACTTTCCATCTAAACCAAATAACAACAAAATACATTTCACTAAAAATATCATATACAGCAAATATATCTCTAAAAGTTTTTTTCTAATTTTTTTTTCAGGAGGGAAATCTGGTTGTTCTAGTGGCACAGAGGTATAAAGCCTTGGTTCAGTTAGGTGCTTTGGTGACTGACAAAATGGTAGGCAAGGATTGGGTGTTACTATGCCTGTGGAGTTTGGGTCAGTGGTCCTGTGGGCATCTCCTGTATCAATCCCTGGTGATGGAATGTCACTGTCAGAAGGTGTGATTTAATGGGTAGTAAGAATGGAAATCCAGCTGAACTGCCACAGAGCAGGCAATATGCCACATGTATACATGGCTTGCCTGCCCCTCGGACACAACCATTGGCTCAGAAAGGGAAGTGGAAAAGGGAGAAACACAATAGTTCAAAAATGTAAAAAAAATGACTTGAGAATGGACAGTGATGGCCTCCTAGAATGTCACTAAAATCCTTTCTGGCCACAGTTCAAATATGAGCACTGGACCTTATTGCATTGTAGTTTATTATAAAACAAGTATTAATAAACAAAAAAATGGAATAAACATAAATAATACATGCAAACATTTTTTTTTTAATTTATAGCTTTGAGTTTATATCCAGACATATGTAGTTAGGTAATGAGGTAGTAGCTTGAAAGATAAGTAGAGAAAAGGAATGTAAATCAAGAAATTAAAACTGAGAAGTGGTAACAACAGGAGAAAGGCGGTATGGAGGAAATATTAAGGTGAAGGCAAACTATTCATGTGGTGATGGTAAGAATAGGATATAGGATGGATGTAAAGGTTAGTAGCCTAATGAGAGAAGGGATAAAACAACAGACATCATTTATACTGAGAACAAAAAGCATCACTAATAAACTGAATTACATGCCAGACATAAATAAACTCCTACCATCCTTGGCGATAAACGTTCCATAGTCTTTTTTTAAACTACAATACACAGATCAACTAATCATCTTCCATGTTAAATTCTCCCAAAATATTTACAACCTAAAAATTACCTAAGCAGAATACATTGGACTCTTACCCTTAACTGTCAAAACCCAGAAAAAGGCGCATATAAGCTAAGAGATATGATGTCCAAAACAGACACTTCCTAATTACAAGACCTTAAGTCCAAATCCAACCTGTGGTTCACTCGTGAACTTATATAGCTCTTCAGTTCAAAGTAAGAAATCAAGGCTGCACTGCATGGAAAATATCTCAAGACATTCAAGACCAAACAAGAGTTATTAGTCTATGAAACTACATTAAGAAAGTTATTGGATAATAAAAATCAGATTACTGCAGAAAATAATCCTCATTTTCAGGCAACCCAATGAAAAACTTAATGGGCCATGAAACAAAGAACAATTCAAATAATCTCCAGCTGCATTCAATCTACCTCAAGTCCTCTCTACCAACTGGATTTACTCAAAAAATTACTAACATGTAATTCCAACCACATCCATTCCATAAAAGACCCACCTCCCTATCATCTGCCTTCTATAGCCAACAGATTAAAGCCAATGAAATTTAAGAGAAATTTGAAAAAAAAAACTACTGCACAATGCACCCATAGCTGCAGATAATTTGAATTTATGATTTATGCATCTTTGCATGAATCACCAAATACAAACTGCAATACATTTACAAATTCGCTCTCTACCAAAACATCATACTGTCTAGGCGAAAAAGTTATATTCTTCCCAATACCAAAACATTCCAAGACCAGCTCCCAATCTTATCTCAGACCTTCCTCATTTCTTTCTACTTTTAGTAACATTCTTAAAACACTGATTTATTTAAAAGTCGTCAAATTACTTGAAAAGAATATGTTGTGCTTTCTGCCCATCAATATGCTTTCTGGTCTGGTACAAGCATCAGACCACACAACCTCAGGGAAAATTATCTTCACAGATGTAGCAAAGCATTTGATTTGTTTGACCATAACCAGGTCCATACTGCCTTCATATATGTAGTCCCATGCAACAAAAACTGCCTTAGTAGCAGACAATTCAAAGTCAAAAGCAGATCTTCATTGTCAGAATATTTACCAACCAAGCAGGGTGTATATTAGGGTTCTAATCTTGCCCCCCTTTTCTGCTACTCCCATTATTTATTAACCAACGTTCTAGAAACTCCAGCATAACACATCATTACACTATGCTAATGTCATGGTTCTTCACAGCTCTTTCGCTAATCCTCACAAGACAAAATACCAGCTTGAGCAAGATCTATCCACTTTGACATTGTAGCTACAGAACAACTACTTGCGACTAAATATCACCAAAACAAAAGCTATGATCTTTGGCACATTACACAGACTCAAGCAGACATCTTCTGTTTGGCATGTAACAACTAAAGAACACAAAACTAGAAACCACCAGCTATTTTTGCCATTTTAAGCATTTGGTTGATCAAAAAATAAATTTTCAGCATTCCATTGAACGAGTTATAATCAAAATAAATAAGACTCTTTTCTTGGTCAAAATCTCATACTTCTTAGCTTCTGAATGAAGACATGGTGTAGGGAAGGGTATACTCATTCCGAACTTGCACGTGGATACCCAATAATAGCGTCTGATTCTAGAAATAATTGATACACTTTAGTAGTATTTGTTGAATTATTGCCCTAGCACCTCAAAAAGAAAAAAACATTATTCTGTTCTTAAAAAACAAATGGTTCCCTGTTTTTACAAAAAATATGACATTCTCATAGGTTTCCTGCTTTGCAAGCTAATAATAATTAAATACTTTTCCTAGCTTGCCTGCACACTCTCAGTAAGAAAACAAATTATCAGCTATGATATTTAACCTCTTCTGCCTCTTCACTTCAGACACTATATCCAAACTCCACTAAAGTGATCACAGTTTATCTGTGCTCATTTATAAACTTTGGGATCCATTTAACTTAATATGAAAAACTTACTCAGTGTGCAGAATCTTACTCAAATATGACCTAACCAAATCAGCTAGCTGTAAATTCCCTTCGACAATCACCCATTCTTTCCATACCTGGGTCTTGCACGTACCACATCTTCAGATGTGATGGCAACTGTTGTGGTGGTAAACTTTGATATTAAAAATGTCATCAGCCTAGACCCACAGCAGTTTGCCTTCTGAAGGATAGAAATTACCTAGTGAATCTGGTTAATTTCTTTAAAGCAGTGACACAGACTAATGACACTGGGCCTGCTGTCCACAAGGTGTATCTTGACCTCGACAAGGCATTTGACACCATCCCTCATCCTAATATTGATAGTACGCTTAATGGATTACAAACAGATCCCTATGAGGTAAGATGGATAGTAAGCAGGCAGCAGACAGAACCCACACAGTCTGACTAGTGGGTACCTCATCAAGGAATATGAAGGTGACCAGTGGTGTTTCATATGGTTCAGTATTGGGACTTCTACTGTTTAGCATTTACTTTTCTGGTTTCTAGACCATGAACCAAGACATCTGGCTAACAATGTTTGCTGATGACTGTAAACTGTGAGCCATTGTTAAGTCCCCCTCTGACACCCAAGCCCTTCAGCTTAAACATACAATTATAAATACCTGGTGTGCTAATAATAGGCCCAAATTAATGCTAAAAATGCAATATTGCCACATTTAGAAGACACCTCCCTGTCTCCAGCTTACAACATAGAAAACATGACACTCCAAAAGGAAAATGTTGCAAGAGATCTTGGAACTTCCCATCTTCTTTGACCATCATGTAATAAAAGTAGTCAGAACGCCCTTCTACTTAGTGCAGCTAAATGCCAAAGCAATATAATTCATATCTAAAGAGGTTACTGTCCCTTTAAATTCAGCAATGATTAGACAATTATTGAATACAATGTTCTGTTTGGGATGTACCTCGCAAGATATAGCAAACAAATAGAAAGTCCACAGAGGTTCCTAAGTAAGAAGATCATTGGCTTAAAAACCCTAAATGACCACAAAAGACAAGAAGTACTGCCCCTTCATTCAGTATCTTATAGACTCCTGAGGGTTGATCTATGACTTGCCTTTTACGCCATGGGTCTCATGTATCTTCACAAATGAAATAATCCAACAAATACAGGAACCCGGGATCTAAATATTTTCCAGGAGATATATAAAACATGGGGGACAGACATGTTCATTACACAGTTTCCCCACTTTTGGAACTGACTCCCACTGCAAATTGTGTACTATAATTTTCATTCAGATAGGTTCAGATAGGAACTGGGTAATTGGATGGGAGGTCACAAATTCACCCCTGGCTTGACTGGCCCAGCCCTGCTTGTAAAATACACTCTAAGGTGGATACTATCAAAACATAAATGGTGCTAAGACTCAAGTTGCCTTGTATTTCCTTTGATCCTGTGATCATATGATCTTAATCTTAACTTCTCTCTTCTCACTATTCCACCTGTTCTCAACCTCACAAATTGCACCCCTCTATTACCATTATCACTCTATTTATCTACCTGCTTACTTACACTCCACCTTCCTCTATCCTCTACTCCTTTTATCATCATTTATCTACATTTTACCTGTGCCTTATTTCCAGAGCTCTACCTTATCTCCTGCCTCTATCATTTATTCTCATCTCTTTAAATATTGTAAATACTGTAAATACAGCATAATTATCAGTTGCGATCATGATTTGTGAAATTCTGTACAGATTTGTATTAATATCCTTTTACCTTTCTATCTTACAAAACTGTCTATATCCTATTCAGTATATCATAACTTCATAGATAGATAGATAGAATTTTTTGCCTGTATTTTGTATTATTGTATACCTCTAACTTTGTGTAGTTACACTGCCCTGCCTGGGTCTAAAAAAACATCTATTGTGATCATAAACTTAACTCATTAAAGAAATTCAAATTAATTGCATATAAAATATAAGTAAATATGCAAGCAATCAAAATAAATAAATACATGTACATATATATTATACATGTACATTTACATATTCTGGACATAGTTCAGAAGGTTAGCCACTCTGGTAGCATGGAGGGATAAAACCCTAACTATGACCCAGCTGACCAAGGTACAAGTAGTGGGTTGGATGACTGACAGAGCATCAGGGGAAGGATTGGCATGCTCCTCCTAAGGGTGGGGGTGATTGTATTAGCATTCCTCATGATGATACCTGGTGAGGGTCATCTTCAAAGAGGGGAAAAGGTTGCAGTGTCAGACTGATATGTTGCTAACCCCCACTGCACACCTGCCCCTCATGTTAAACTACAAGGCTGCACTGACAGGTGGGTGTAATGTGATAGGCCTAAGTAAATATTCCTTCCCAGGCTGATGGTGGTGGCCAGGACCCTCAGGGTACCCTTAGGTTCCAAACAGCCTCAACTGTAGGCTAATTGCAGATGTGAAACACTGGGTAGGAAGGCCATAGGATGATGAGTGGGACAGCTTAAAAAGTGCTTAAAAAAGTTCAGAAGTATGCAACTATTCTCAGCAGCTTTCAGTTATTATTTATTTGGTGAAAGTTAATTATTCAGTAACTGATGGTTCAGTAAACTGATTTCTAAGAATTTGCACTTATCTTGCATGGTTGTCTGAGCCTGAACATAATGAGTGGCAAAAGTATTATAGCAACATTGTTTTTAATATGGCAAACTCAAACCAATTAATGAGCTTCAGCATTTTTATGTATGGAGTTTATCTCAATAATAGCTTCCTTTCGTCCATGCTCTCCATCTTTCTCTCCCGGATAATCGTGAAAACCAATTAATCAGCATCCTGCATATAGAAGCAGAATCTTTCCTTGACTGGAGTCAGAATCGTGAAATGATGAAATCAGCAAGTAAAGGAAAGTAGAATTGCTGGAGCTAAATTCATCTTCATGTTTTGGTGATTACCTTCACACGGTAGACCCTGTTTTCACAAAATCTTACCAAGGCAACACAAAGTAAAAAAGGTTTAGTAATGAAGAAGTTAAAGAAAAAGAAACTAAAGTTCTGGATTACCTGTGAAGTGAAGGATTTAGTGTAAAAACCCAAGACAGGAAATGTTGCAGCATGATGAAACAATGACTCCACAAAGTAAGTAGAAGCAGGTGGAATGGGACGCATATGATGACTTGCTACATGACAATGCTATAGAGCCTTCAGTAGGAAGCCAGTACAAAAGTTCAGCTGGAAATGCACAGCAAGGGAAGGAACAGGAAAATGTCACAACTGTAATACAGTCAGTGTTGTGGAGTGATGGGCCTATGAGTTCCCATATGAAAGAGAACACCAGATGAGACGGGACGCAGCTAAAGTGGATATGTGACAGGAAGATGCACTGGAACTTTTTGTAGATTACCCACAGGAGACAAGAGAGCAAAGAATGTGCTCTCAGTTTAACAAAAATGATGTAAGGGAAGAGTTGCTTGATTTAATAGAGATGGATAGACATATTAAGATTGATGATAGAAATAGATTACAGAAATTAAATAAGACCCAAAATGTTAGAAACCTGATAAAACAGATGAACACAGTAATCAAGACTGTTAACAGAAATTCTTGTAATATAACAGAAATAAATAGGATATATTATTGTGCAGCTAAATTGATAACAGATAAAGTCTTAACCAGAAAAAAAAACATATTACACTAAGGGAAAATAAGGGAAGAAATAAAATGCCATCATGGAAACATTGAAAAGAGAAAACTATAAAGCAATTAAGACAAGAATTGTCACTGTTAGAAGAATATAGATCATCAAAAATACTTAGAAACATAGACATGGTAAAAGCAACACACAGTATCAGAACAGACTATGATCTATCATGTAATATTGCAAATAATTAACTAAAGATATCCACACAGGAAGAAAAACTTAGAAGATATACAGATAAGTATAAAGGAAAAGTGCAAAATAAGCAATTCACTGAAGATCCACAGAAGATTTATAAAGAAATGGGAAACAAAGCAAAAGAAAAAAAGAAGAAATAGGCATATTTTGGAGGAATACTTATGAAGACCCCATGGAACATAATAAAGATGCTGAGTAAGAGAGAAAAATTAAAAGAAACAGTAAGGAGCTCAAATGTAAAGGATATGAAATGGGATGAAGTAACAGCCAGAGAAACTGAAACAAAATTAAGAAAAGCTCCTAACTGGAAAACTCCAGGCCCAGAAGCAGTACCTAACTTCTGGCTAAAGGTACTAACACCTTTACACAAAGATTTATCCCTGAGTAAGAACTATTTATATGCACATCCTGAACAGACAGCAACCCAGTTAACAACAGGAAAAATGATAATCCTCCTTAAGAGTGAACCTGTAAGCCATCTTAGAAACTATAGACCAACCTTATACAAGCTATGATGACATTACAACCCTTACATAAAAACCCTAATCTTAAAATAAATAATCAGACTTTAAACCTAAATCACTTCCCTCGACTAATAAACACAACTATACAAAACATATATCCATACTTAAATTGCTCTGTACAAGAAATAAGGAACCAATTGCACCTTCCCAAATCATACTTGCTGATCCTGAGACAGATCAAGGAGTTATGTACTAGTTATCTCCATGACACTATCACAAGTAATAAAGATATAGTAACTTGTAACTTACTTTGGAAGACTATCCTCTCAACTAAAACATTTATCACATGTACCTACAAAATGATCAAATACATTAAATTCCAGAAACATATACTCATATACTTATCTCTGACTACTGGAGGAAAAAACTTTCATCCATTGATAACCATAAATTGAATCAAGCAATTAACCTAACAATAAAATCTATATCCCTTCAAAAACTAGCATTTACTCAACTCATGATCTATAACAATGCATACTTCACACCTGCTATTCTACATAAATTTAATCCTATAAAATCTCCACTCTGCCCACACTGTAAAGACCAGTCTGCTGACTTACTCCACATTTTCTGGAGCTGTAAATGTGTATTCAAACTCTGGAACTCCCTTAAACTTCAACTACAAAAGACGGGCTATCAGACATCCACACTCACCTGGGAATTTACTATACTACATATCCTCCCAAATAATATCTCCAAAAACCAAGCAATTACCCTGATTAATATTTTCTTCTTAATGAAACTTTATATAGCTACCAACTGGCTTAACTCAACTGATAACTCTTGGGAGAACTTTAGACTGATGGTGACTAAGCATCTATTAGCCCATAAAATAATAATTAACAAAAGGGACCAAAATATTAAATTGTGCAATCTATGGGAATGAATTTTTAATATCGTTCTTGCATAACCTACCACAAATGATCCTACTTCATTATAACTAAGAGTTTTCACAACATCTTAAATCCCTAACTCTTAAAAATGTATTTTTCTCTTTAAGACTTTATTTATATAAACCCTACCAAAATTATCTCTTTTGCTATGTTGAATTTTGGAAGCATCTATGTACATAGTGTAGATAGTATTGTTTGATTGATTAACCTCTTTTTGTGTTAATCTCAATGTATAACAATTGTTTAATGCTCATGTGTTTTTGTTGTATCTGTTACATTTCAGTTACTGCTCTGCTTTGATGTAAAAAATAAATAAAAATTATTGAAAAAAAAAAAAAACTATAGACCATTAACTTGGCTTCCAACAATGTACAGACTATATACTGGAATTGCTGCAGATAAGAGTTTATAGCCATTTAGAAAAAAGGGCTCAATCATGGCAACAAGACAAAAAGGTAACAAAAGAAAGTCATATGGAACAAAGGATCATTTTTTTGCTAAATAAAGCCATACTAGAGAGTTGTGAAAAGGGAAAGAATGTAAGTTCTGCATGCAATGAATAGATTACAAAAAAAGCATTTCACAGCATCCCATATTCATGCATACAGGAATGCTTACAGATGTACAAGATAAATTCTACATCGATCAGTTACATTAACGTGACCATGAAACAGTGGCAAACACTTTGCAGTTAAGCCATGACAAAGGGCAAATTATTATCCCAGGGATAAAAGTTCAAAGGGTGATATTCCAGGGCGATTCTTTGTCACTGCTGTTGTTTTGTCTTGCCCTTAACCAATTAAGCTGTTTACTTAAAAGATTATCCCCCAGATTCACTAATCTTCCATGCAGGACTAGCTTAGTCCTGCATGGAAGTGCCCGTTTAGGAGCAGGACATCAGCGCGCCATGCATATTAACAAGGCATGCTGCCCGAGCTCCTAGCCTTACATGGAGTGTGTACGAGTACAGAGAGCATGTCTGAGAGCAGAGCTCTCAGAATAAACACCCCTCTGCAATGTAGAACAGCAAAAGATGTTAAGAAATGAGTGAGATCGCTCATAGGTGTCAGCATATCCCCCATGTGTACAACAGCAACAGTACATATAAATTAAAAGAAGAAAACATTTTATTTTTTTTTAAATCCAAGTACAGCTAACCATAGGTGCATGGGTGTGCCCATTGCTTAGCTATGGTTATAGCAGCTTAAAAGGCTGAAGAGGACAACAAGGAAGATATATGCAAATGAAGCAGCACAGCAATAGTGTAGTGGGCAGGGTGTTCACCTAACGAGCAGGCATTCCCAGTTCAAGTCCCAGTGCAGCACAGTCTATTTTACATGGCAAAGCACATTATAACCAATATTTATGTTGAAAAACCCACGAAAAAACATATATTTATGAACTGGAGTACTGCAGGAAATGCACATGTGAAGTGTCAGTGTCATAATGAATAAGGCAGTAATAAGCAGGTTTAAGCACAAATAAGCAGTAGTACGCATATGTAAGCATTAGTAAGCATGTTTAAGTGCATTTGCACAGGGGTAAGCATTGCCTATACAGATTAAGCAAAGTAGAAGCTAACTGAGTTTAAGAAACTGTAACCGGAAGTAAGTACTGCTTAGCTCTGCACAAACCCAGGCAAACCTGCTTACAACTGCTTTAAACTGCCTTAACCAGTCTGTATCCAATGGTCCGTGTTCTGCCCAGCAACAAAATAGACAGCCTGTGCATGTCTTGAACCCAAGACCCTGTACACTATAGTCACAGTAGTTAACCACTAAGCCATCACAGCAGTACATAAAAATTGAGGTTTCAACAAACAAATCCTCACCATAAGCAATCAAACTGAACATGTGAAAGGAATCTATGTACAGTGTGATGTTGTATAACCTGCTACATAACATAAATATGTGAACTGGAGTACTATAGTAAGGCCAGATGTGAGGTGTTATTGTAATAAAGTGTTGAAGTCCCCAGGACCCCTTACAGTGTATATACACATGACTCACGGATACCAGACACATATATAACATGTAACAAATAATAAATCAATGCCAAAAGGAAAATATAATGCAAATTAAATATTAAGCAATGCTAGGCATTGCACAGCTCAGCTTAGTTGGGGTAAGCAATGTGTAGGCCAGCCAACTTAATCTGCCCAGTGGTATGCCTCTTTAAACAATGCCAACATTAGGTAAGCAGGTGTGCCCATAGCTTAGCCTTTTTAAAACCTTCCAATCATGGGAAACTGTGGGAAATCAGGCATATTTAAACCCCACAGCCACCAATAATTCCCATAACTGGTTGCAGCTCCCTACTGTAGGCAGAATGGCTGGCGTTGGGGAAGGCACTCAATTTAGAATGCAACGCTGGGGCACCCAGGAGTCCAGATTCATGGTATGGCTCCTGGTAAAACACCACGAGGAAAGACTACTGAAGAAACAGTACCAGGGCTTTCAGTATAAAGTGGAGGCCTAGGACAGTCTTGCCCGTGACCTCACCAGTGCCACTGGTTATCCCCCGGACTGGTGAGCAGATCAGGCATCACCATGCTGACCTGAAGGGGTGGAGGGATGATCTCTTGGACCAGTTGATCCAATAAGCAAGGCAGATGGCTGATGCCCCAGCACTAAGTACCCATTCTACTACGTAGATAATGATAGCGTAGCTTGTGTATACTATGGATAGGTAATGGCTAAATATCTGTATTTCTCTGACAGCTGCAGATGAGCAGGCTGTGAACTAGCAAGCCCATGCTGCTAGGCTGCAAAGGCTGTGTCGCAAGGCAGGATAGTAATATTCCTGCATGTGCTGTCATAACAAATAAATATAACAGTTCTGGAAAGTGTTGTACCAGTAAAAAAGTGTATTGTGTATGGGATTTACTGAATAAACCAGACAATATGGCAGGAAGACTGTCATATAGGTTGCATGGAAATAAAGGTATAATATCTTGTGAATAAAAGTATAACCCCTGGAGTGCTTGTGTACATCCTGCTTTCATATGTTGTTGCAGTGTTGCATTCTATAAATAGTACTGTTGTATTAAGCAGTGTTCCCACACTGTTGAACGCAGTTGAAATGTGTAGGAATTTCAGTATTACAAAGTTTGAAGTCCCAAGAGGTCAGTCATATAGAACAACTGAGGGAGACTTAGACAGAAACCATTGGAACGGTTTTATGCTAGTTTCCTGATAGCACAGTGTACTGTGATGTCAACTGTGCTGTTTTTACCACACACAGCAGGGGTTCAAATCCCAGGAGTGGTAATAACTTGTATGCATAAGCATACCCCACAACTGTACAGATTTTGCGAGAATGTTCAGATAGAAAGCTGTATGCATAATTAGACCCAACAATTGTACAGACTTTGCTAGAATGTTCAGATAGTACGCTGTAAGCATAATCATAACCATCAACTGTACAGATTGTGGCAGAATGTTCAGGTAGTAAGCTGTATGCATAGCCATAGCCCTCAACTGTTCTGATCTGTCCAGCATGTCCAGATAAATGGCCCAAATCTGCTGCCCAATAACCTGTTACCCTGACAAATCAGTGTGCTGATCCAAGAAATGTAGGCAGCTTATACTGACATATAATGGATAGTCAGACCCGAACATAAAAAGAGAATGTATATGGAAACAAACCTGTCATTGTAGCATCTCAACCAAAGTGCATGACAGCTACTCCAAAATATGTCACACTAACACCTGCATCCAGTCAAGCCTTGACCAGAGTGTGTGCAATAACGGATTGTTAGGTATGTGTATATCAACAACATAGAATATTGGAGTATGTGTAGTATTTGTCAGGTAGTGCTATCAAACATTTTCTCCACAGCTATAACAGGTAGGAGGTGTAGACTGTAGGTACAACACAGGTCATGTATATACTTGTCTACAAGCTTGGAATCTGGGAGTATGTGCAGAAATTGTCAGATAGTATTAACAATGATTTACTCAACAGGTATAACAGGTAAGAGGTGTAGACTATACGTCAGACACAGTCCATGTAGATACTAATCTACAAACATACCATTGTACAAAGTAAGGACATTGGGTAGTGTAATAATACACATAAAGGACAGATCACTGCAGTGACTAAGAAAGTTGAGAAACTACAGGGATATATTAGTTGTTAATTGACCTCTCTCTCACCCCCTCCATATGTGCAACAATAACCTTATTACACACCTCAATGGGTATGTGTACATGCCAAACTATTGTTAGGACATATGCCCTATTGGTTTATAAATATTCACATTTGGTTCTATGCATGTGCCATGTCAAAATACTCCCATATTGGTGGCCTGTTGCCATGAATGAAACCGGAATGCTTTTATAATGGCCACTGTTGTCCCATATATGCATGTGTTCTGCTTGATCTGCAACTGTTGTAAACTGGTGTCTTGGGTTAATGGGAATACCTATGCATGCTGTTATAACTAATCCTGAATGCTGTTGACTATGACTAACTGATATCTTTCTTAAAACTGCAACACCATAGCTCATATGGGAAGGCTGGTCCCAGCGGACCCACCTGTCCTACCTCAGCTGGCCATGGCACTGGGCACTAGCATGTCTGGGCCCCAGCTTGGGACCTCCTCCTCCATTGGCCCTGCACCACCTTCGGGTGGAACCGCTGCAGGGGATGGGGCTTGGCCCCCCCTGGGAGCAGAGACGGAGAGGTACCTGTCACCCACCCTCAGGTCCTGGCCGTGATGCATAGGGAGCTCGACAAGGATAAGCTATGCCAGCTTGAGAGCCACGTGGCACAATTAGAGGGTCATACCCACCCCCAGCATAGCCACCTTTGTGGTCATGAAGGTGCAGTGGTGACTGCCCATGGGTGGGGACCTCAGTCCCACTGTTTCCATTTGGGGGCTCATGGGCTTGCAACTTCCAAACACGCCTCCCCGTCCAAGGTGTTTTACCCCCCACATGTGTCATATAATGCTCCTGTATGTGTTTTGTTTGTCTTGTCTTGTTAACCTACCCAACCTACCTCCCCAAATATACCTACTACCCCTCCCCAAAATCCCACTCTCACCTGAAAAAAAAAATAAAAAGGGCAATCTGTTCCCACAAAAAAATCTCACCCCATACATAGCTGCCCATTTCCCACACCATTCCACTGGACACATGTAATCTGGTCTAATTGGCATCACAACTTATTATTGTTGCCCTCATCCCCTCTCAAGGGTTTGAGTGTCAAACTCTACCTCCAAATTCAGTGTATATGCACAGCTGTTGCTGTAGAAGAAAAGGGCAGCTATGGACCTTCCTTACAGCCTTTCTGCACATCCCTGGCTATTTTCCCTACTGTCTTTCCCTCTTTGTGCCCCTTTTTTCAACACTTTCCTATCAACCCCTTTTTCTTTTCTATTAAAGAAATTAGCCTGGGTGTAAGTGAGAGTAAGCACTTTTAAGCAGCAGTAAGTGGGTTTAAGCCTGTTTGCATGGCAGTAAGTAATGCCTACACTGGTTAAGCAATGTAGATGCTAACCAGATGTAAGAAGCTGTAACCGGAAGTTAGCAGTGCTTACCTCTGCGCAAACCCGCACAAACCCACTTACAACTGCTTAAAAGTGCCTTAATCACTCTGTATCCAATGGCCTGTGTTCTGCCCAGCAATAAAATAAACAGCCTCTGCAAGGCTTGAAACCAGGACCATGCACACCACAGACAAAGTGATTTATCACTAAGCCATGCCAGATACAAATAATCCTGATGTTGTCAGAAACATATCATCCAGTCCAGGTATGCAACAGTACAGATAATATATGCCAACATCTAGATGTTTGTGTGTGTAAATATATTAATATCTAAACAGATACAACATATATATATATATATATATATATATATATATATATATATATATAAATATACATTTCTAAAAATATATACATATATATTGATATATATGAACTTATATACTTGCAAATGCCTACATCAACACATATATGTGTCTACACCTATGTCTACATATACACAGCAAGTTGCATATGTGTATGCAGATATATATCTATGTAGGTATATACGGACATAGTTATATATATGTAAGCAGATATATATATATCTATATAGGTATATATGGCATTACATCTGTAGATAGCAATGTCAGATTAACAAAAAAAAATATGTCCACATGCACCGTTAATGGGGATGAGAGGCCCTACATACTATACATCTTGTACGAATAGGCATCCCACCCCCACAGCCAAACACATCCACCCTGCAATACACTACCAAGTATTGCAGATCCCATAACCAGGACCTGACACAACATGGGCAAAAGATGTTAACAGTACTACATCCCACCTGTATAATGTCAGGCTGGTATTAGTAACATATCATACAGTACAGTCTACCTCCCATAGGAAATGTAAAATGTGGAAGCCATCAACATCCCCAGGATACAGATACACAGACATAGATATTCAGATACAGATATACATATATATATATATATATATATATATAGATATATATATATAGATATATATATAGATATACATGTGACTACACATACACATGCAGATATATGTACAGTAAGATACATATGTAGAAGGTGCACACAATATGGAACAGCCACTATGCCTACAGTTAACAACTGGACACTGTATGGGCCACCCATACAAGTGACAATCGCTTCCTGCAACATATACCCAGAGAGAGATAATAGGAAAAAACACCACACACAGGTTTGCAGAAATGGAAAACCTTTAATTGTGTACTATTACAGTTCTATACGCCATGTCATATAGCTGTTCAGACACTGACATCCATATAAACAGAGTAATTGCAACTGCAAAACAGTTATACTAATACAGTAGTCTGGAAAGGTTCACAGCTGTTGCTATCCAGGCCAAGCCCTTCAAATTGTACAATAGTGAGGATAGACTGGGCCACAGGATACCAAACAATCGACAGTATGCAATGCAGGTGTATAGTTCAGTAGCCTCTATCTAAAATCACTAGGTTTTAAAGACATCATGTGACCAAATGGGTTGTAACTGTAACATAGCAAGGCATAACTGACACCATCACAAGCAACTGACAAACTAAACAGTCTGTATGGCAGGAGGCAGTAGGCTTGCATTAACCCAATTTATGTAAGTAATGTAAATATAGGTGACGTATATGGTAGCAGCTCACCCCTGATACCCCCACATTTTGTAACAGCCTAGGTCATTTATGGTGCGTCCTCCCCCCCAGACTCAATAATACAGGGCCATATACCACTGTTACATACACTGGCCTCTGGAGTGCATAAGAGCACACATGTATTGTGTAGGTGACGCCCACACATATATGGCCCCAGCACCACGTATGTGTGGGGGATACAACAGCAGTGGACTGATGGCAGCAATGGCAGTGTGATATACTCACAGCCCACTACAAAACAACCCCTGACAGCATATCATATCTGCAAAGCTTGGTATGTAGGTGGAGAACTGGGGCTGGAACACAGGCATATATGTGGAAAACTGTTGCCATACACTAAGCAAGTCATTGGTGTTACAGGATAGTCTGCAACATACCCTTAGTCAGGGAATTGCAGTTAGAAACAGGAATGGATGTAGCCATGTACCGATAGCACTCAACATACACACTGCCAGTAAAATATCTGACACAGGACCTGTGTGGTGGACAGACAACACATGATAGGCACACCTCTGGCCACCAAGAGGATAGGCCCACAGTTGAGAGCTATGCAGACAGACTGTATTCCAAGGTAAAGTAGTATGTACACACACACACACACAGTAACATCAGTACTATACAAAGCATAACACAACTCTACTCACACTCTGTCTGTAGTTCCTGAACCTCCTACAAATATGTAGCTGCCCTGAGTGTGCCAGTTCTCCTGTAAAAGGTATTGCTACCTGCTGTCTGTAACACTGATGCCCACACACAAGAAGGATGTCCATACAAAGGAAATGTAAAGGGACCATGCCCACATGATGTAGGGGTTTAAACTAGGTGGTTGCCAAGACAGTGGTAATTGGAAGTACTACACATGTGTAATAATATATATATATATATATATATATATATATATATATATATATATATATGTGTGTGTGTGTGTGTGTGTGTGGCTATCTGAGTAATAATATGTACATATATTTCCACCATATGTCCTGGACATGGAGTGTAGCCCTACCCCAGCCTCTATAGTCCCACAGTTGTATTGCAAGGGGATGTCAGGTATGTATAGCAGGTATATTAGTAGACTATTGCTACTGTCACTGAGATTGTCTTCACAGACATGGTGTGTGTTGGAGGTCACATCTGCTTATAACATGTGTGCCACTGGCTACTGACAGACATCCTAAGGACATCATAGTAAAGTACCGCTGCTAGCATGTAATGCTCCTCTGGACTGCAGCAGAGATATTGGCCAATATATGTGGACATTCTGACACACTCTGTACAGTCCAGAGGTATACACATAACCCCTTAGTGCTAAACATGTGTACCATGCCTGACAATATGGATGTAGACAGCTATGTAGATGGGTATAACACAGAAGGACTGGAATACATTTGCCACCATAGGTTATGCATTCACATACCCCTGTCTGGCCTAACACATAATAACCGCTGGTAGATGGGTGCCATGGCCACATACTACCCACTAGATATTAACATACATCTGTACAACATACCACTACTCTGTCTGACATACATGACTGTTAAGGGAGGCCCGGCAGCAGTAAAGCTAGCATGTATCTGCACATGACATTTCACTGGGTAAGTACACTAAGCTGCTGGGCATGTAACAATGCACTCTGCAGGCTACAGGCAGACTGGCTCAACACTGGCCTACATCTCCTATGGAGGAATGCATATGTACCTGCATATATAGCAGGCTCTACAGGCATGTCACAGCACAGGGTAAGATACACCTGTGTGAAAGTGCATAACCACAACCAATGTGAAAACAGCCACAGCCACATATGTTAAGCTAGCATAATATTACAGTATATAGACTATCTGTTCGACACCATCCTCATATGTGCCACTCACAGACTGACACTACATATACTAGGCTGCTGCACAGTTTGGTCTGATGGTTTTCTGTGGTATGGGACATGTGTGTGTATAGCCCTACAAACATGTATGCCAATACGGTACCATACAGTGGAGCAGCATGTAACATCAGATAGGACGGGACCTAGAACAATGACATCTACCACAGTCTGTACACAGGCTAAAGTACATATTAACAATACACACACTGTCAACATTCACCATAAGTACACAGACCTCATTACTGTACAAACATCTACAGAATGGCCAGGTTATGTCATCAAATATAACCCCTACTGTACATAACATGTGTAGCAGTCTGATATCTCACTGGCTTGTTATCATATATGATGACACTAATTATGGTGTACATCACATATGCACCATTTCATGCACAACATATGTACACAAAAGTTGACAGAGTTATGGCTGGAATGCACATACACAGGGCCAATAATGACATGTTGCTGTGATAACCTCATACATTTACTGTTATAACAGGCTTTGTTGCAACATATGTCCTATGAGGTATATGAAGCCAGTAACTGTCAGGGCTTTCACCATCTACAGACTGCAATCCTCACACTACCTTCTGGAGTCCATAGATAGATGCTCTGTGAGTAACACATGAAACCAAAGGCACAACACACTGCCCTGTCTGCAGATGACCCTGCAGATGGGGATTCCTCATAAACATGGAACTGACATGGCAGGTATTGAGACATGTAGTACAGTCATATCCACACAAACACTGTTAAACCAACAGTACTCCAAATGCAGTATAGCAGCACTTACAGTCTGTAGTCAGTTCAGGCACATCCCCCTCCTGTGTGTTGGCCTGTTTCCACAGTGTATGTTGTTAGAGGTAAATCCCCAATCCATCTGAGATGCTGTTTGCCAAACAACAGATCTAGTTCCTGCTCACAGTGAATGAAAAGGGCCAACACCAACATGATGTTCCTAGATATTGGAGTGTGTTTCCATGCAAATGGCTATGGGAATGTCACCACAGCTGTTCCACATGCAATCAGCTAGGGGAGGGCTGCAATTCATGCAGAGGCCATCAGCTGATCGTAAGCATCACTTAAAATACACATGCTGCTGCCAAGCAAAGCATATGTAGGTCTCCACATCCACCAGATAGGGAGTGGGAGAGGTAGACAGAGGCAAAGACAAGTCGGGGTGGGGGAGTGGGAGAGTAAAACCTAAGTATGATTGTGTCACACACCTACCAGCACAGGGTATCAAATCCCTGATGACTATGTAGTGCGATCACAGCTCTATGCAGTTATTGGATGTGCCACATAGGTTATCTATGGTGGAGACCTCAGAACATATATGTGATGGTGACTGACATCTGCAACAGGGATACGGTAGGTATACGGTAAGTGGCATACACGCGCCTGTCCACATGAACAGGTGCCAGCATCAACACAGCCACAGTCTCACAGGGACGCACACACACTGATACACTTGGCAGGGCTAGGATTACAACTCATCAGTAGTGGAATTGCCACAACACATCACTCTGCAGGTATCACATGCACCACACGGGTCATATTAAGGTTGTATGGGCATAGAGTATGGGAAGGTGTCTGACATCAGACAGCATGCTTCAGTATGCCCATGGGGGTTGTAAGGAGTGTGGATGTGAACATATGCACCATACAACACACACACACAAATACAGAGGGTGCCAGTATGGACATGCATGGGTGCATGTCTGCACGGGTGTGTGGTGGTTGACTGTGCCAGATGGCTGTACAAGGCTGGGCGATGGGTATACATTGGCATCAGGCCGCATGACAATGGTCTGCATTGTGGCTCAGGGCTGTAGTGTCTGCATTTGCTCACACAGGTGGGTATTGTATCCCCCATCCAGTCACCTGGGTGATTATTTTGTGTGGCCAGTGTTGTGCATCTTTTCCTATGTATGTTTTCCTTAGTCCATGACATAGACAGTGTCTGGGATGTGCACTCCTCCCACATGCATGTACAGTGACATGTGGACCTGTACCTGGAGTATCCGGCCAATGTTGTGAACACAGATTATCATCAGATGTGCCAGTCTTGCCCACCTGTGGTGGGAACTGATAGTGGGCAGCAGGTTTACCCTGCACCTCCACTGATAGCATGCTAACTGCATTCTCTGTTGTCAGTGGCATCTGTCAATACAGGGCATGTTGTCAGGCATGATATGTCCTTTGTGGGTCACATGTGATGGCACCACAGGTGTTGCAGGTGTCCACTGGGGATCATGGGGAGGGTGCACCGTCTGCATGTACGTGCATATTGGACAGATGGACAGGGTAACATACCCTCTGTAGCCTCACTCAATTTTTACTATCAGTGGCCAATATGCAGTGTACTACCCACATATTGGCTGTTGCCTAGGCATGTGTGTGTGTATGAGACATGGGTTGAGAGTGTGCTCTGGGTAATACTGGGATTGCTAACTGTGATTGCCTGGCCTTGATGTCACATGTATGGGTATGGCTTTGCACCCCAGCCTCACAGCTATTTCACATCTGTTATCCCTGTATGGTGGACATTGTGATATATAGTAGGGCCACCACATAAGAAATATGCAAAACCTGCTCCACATTGGCCACAAACTCACAACTACCTCCACACAGGGTACAAGTTACAAACACACACACACAAACACCTGTCATGTCTGGGAGAAAACCCCCTACCTAACTAGTTTATTACACTACACAGTCATAGTATGCACCACGGAGATTACTGGAGTAACCTTTCCCTAAAGGTCTATATCATACTACAGCATGGAGCTGTTATAGGACACACCACGGGGATTATTGGTGAGCGCCTTCCCCAAAGGTGTATTTCACAATAAATGACTTCAGCAGGATTGCCAAAGTAGGCCATTTGAAATGTACTGTGTGTGACTAGCCTAAAATGCATTGCTCCCTACACAGACAGTGACACACACACAAAACATCCACAACCGACATGAGTGGATACAGAACCCCTAACAGAGATATATATCACACTACAGCATGGAGCTACCACAGGAATTACTAGAAAGCGCCTTCCCCAAAGGTGTATTTCACAATGAATGGCATCAGCAGGATTGCCAAAGTAGGCCATTTGAAATTACCTGTGTGTGACTAGCCTAAAATGCATTGCTCCCTACACAGACAAGTGACACACACACTAAACATCCACAACCAACATGAGTGGGTATAGAACCCCTAACAGAGGTTTACAGCACACTACAGCACGGATATGCTATAAAACACACCATGGGGATTACCGGAGACCGCCTTCCCCAAAGGTGTATACACAATGAATGACATCAGCAGGATTGCCAAAGTAGGCCATTTGAAATGTACTGCGTGTGATTAGCCTAAAATGCATTGCTCCCTACACAGACAGTAACACACACACACACACAAAACATCCACAACCAACATAGGTGAGTATAGAACCCCTAACAGAGGTGTATAACACACTACAGCAAGAAGCTGCTATAGTATGCACCATGGGGACTACTGGAGAGCTCTTTCCTGAAAGGTGTATACACAATGAATGACATCAGCAGGATTGCAAAAGTAGGCCATTTGAAATGTACTGCGTGTGACTAGCCTAAAATGCATTGCTCCCTACACAGTGACACACAAAATATCCACAACTGACATGGGTGGGTATAGAACCTCTAACAGATGTCTATATCACACTACAGCATAGGGCTGTAATATGACATACTACAGGGGCTATTAGAGACCTCTTTCCCCAAAGGTGTATACACAATGAATGACATCAGCAGGATTGCCAAATTAGGCCATTTGAAATGTACTGTGTGTGACTACCCTAAAATGCATTGCTTTCGACACAGACAGTGACACACGCACACAAAACATCCACAATCAACACGGGTGGATATAGAACCCCTAATAGAGGTCTACATCATACTACAGTATGGAGCTGCTATAGGACACACCACAGGGATTGCAGGAAAGCTCCTTCCCCAAAGGTGTATTTCACAATGAATGACATCAGCAGGACTGCCAAATTAGGCCATTTGAAATGCAGTGAGTGTGACTAGCCTATAATGCATTGCTCTGTATATAGACATTGAAAAACACACAAAACATCCAGAACTGCCATGGGTGGGGATGGAACCCTACCACAGTTCTAAAGCACACTACAGCACTACACAGTTATGGCACGCACTATGGAGATTACTGGGCTTTAATTTTCCCAGAGGTGTATTTCTAGGTGGGTGACATCAGCAGCCTTACCAAAGTTGAGTATATGAATTGTAAGGAGTGTGAGTACCCTAAAAAGCATTACTCTCTACACAGATAGGATCAGACAGACATGCACACACACACACTTACCATATCTGGAATTAGAACACCTACTAAATTACTTTATTACACTACAGGATCATGCAGTTACAGGACGCTCTATGGATATTACTGGGCTGCAATCTTCTCAGAGGTGTATTTCTAGGTGGGTGACATCAGCAGCCTTGTCAAAGTTGAGCATATGAATTGTAAGGAGTGTGAGTACCCTAAAATACATTACTCTCTACACAGATAGGGTCAGACAGACACACACACACTTGTCATGTCTGGGATTAGAACACCTACTGAATTATTTTATCACACTACAGCAGTACACAATTACAGGACACACTACAGGGCTATGATTTTCCCAGAAGTGTATTAATAGGTGAGTGACATCAGCAGCCTTGCCAAAGTAGGCCATTTGAAATGTACTGTGTGTGACTAGCCTAAAATGCATTGCTCCCTACACAGACAGTGACACACACACAAAACATCCACAACTGACATGGGTGGGTATAGAACCCCCTAACAGATGTGTATATTACACTACAGCAGGGAGATGCTACAGGACACACCACAGGGACTACCGGAAAACTCTTTCCTCAAAGGTGTATACACAATGAATGACATCAGCAGGATTGCCAAAGTAGGCTATTCGAATTGTAGTGAGTGTGACTAGCTATAAAATGCATTGCTCGATACACAGACAGTGACACACACACAAAACATCCACAACTGACATGTGTGGGTATAGAACCCCTAACAGATATCTATATCATACTACAGCATGGAGCTGTTATAGGATGCACTATGGGGACTATTGAAGACCTCTTTCCCCAAAGGTGTATACACAATGAATGACATCAGCAGAATGGCCAAAGTAGGCCATTTGAAATGTACTGCATGTGACTAGCCTAAAATGCATTGCTTCCTACACAGACAGTGACACACACACATCATCCACAACCCCTAACAGAGGTGTATATCACACTACAGCATAGAGTTATCACAGGACGCACCATGGGAATTACTAGAGAACTTCTTCCCCAAAGGTGTATTTCACAATGAATGACAATCAGCAGGATTGCCAAAGTAGGTCATTTGAAATGTACTGTGTGTGACTAGCCTAAAATGCATTGCTCCCTGCACAGGCAGTGACACACACACATGAAACATCCACAACTGACAAGGATGGGTATAGAATCCCTACCAGAGATGTACATCACACTACAGCCTGGATCTGCTACAGGATGCACCATGAGGATTACTGGCTAACTCCTTCCCCAAAGATGTATACACAATGAATGACATCAGCAGGATTGCCAAAGCAGGCCATTTGAAATGTACTGCATGTGACTAGCCTAAAATGCATTGTTCCCTACACAGACAGTGGCACACACACACAAAACATCCACAACCGACATGCGTGGGTATAGAACCCCTAACAGAAGTCTGCATCACATTAGAGCATGGAGCTATTATAGTACACACCACAGCGATTACAAGGGAACTCATTCCCCAAAGCTGTATTTCACAATGAATGACATCAGCAGGGTTGCCAAAGTAGGCCATTTGAAATGTAGTGAGTGTGACTAGCCTATAGTACATTACTCCATACACAGACATTGAAACACACACAAAACATCCAGAACTGCCATAAGCGGGAATGGAACCCTACCACAGTTCTAAACCCTACTACACAGTTATGGCACATGCTATGGAGATAACTGGATTTCTTCCTCCCCAGAAGTGTATTTCTAGGTGGGTGACATCAGCAGCCTTGCCAAAGTTGAGTATATGAATTGTAAGGAGTGTGAGTACCCTAAAAAGCATTGCTCTCTACACAGACAGGTTCAAACAGACACACACACACACACACACACACACACACACACACACACTTGCCATGTCTGGGATTAGAACACCTACTCAGTTATTTTATCACACTACAGCAGTATGCAGTTACAGGACATACTACAGGCCTGCAATTTTTCCTGTGGTGTATTTCTAGGTGGGTGACATTAGCAGCCTTGCCAAAGTTAAGTATATGAATTGTAGGGAGTGTGAGTACCCTAAAAAGCATTGCTCTCTACACAGTCAGACATTCGCACAAACACAGACACACACTCACTAAGTTTGGGGTTAGAACTACTACCTAAGTACTTTATCACACTACAGCAGTGTGCAGCTATGGGATGCACCACGGAGATTACTGGGCTACAGCTCTCCCAAAGGTGTATTTCACATTAGATGACCTTATCAGGCTTGTCATAGTTGGGCTATGGGGAGGGCAGTGTGTGTGCATGGGCCATAACCCATTCATCTAGGGGTTGACACGCCACATTCAGGCACACACGGGGTCATATTTCACAGGTACGTGTATACAGCTGCTAGATGACTACTTCCTTGTACAGTCATGTTGCACAGCTGGCACATGCACCACATAGTCTGTAATGCTGACAGGTACTGGTGGCTAGTATCTGCAGTGAGTGACATCTGCACCTCATGTGTTTGGAGCCCTTTGTCTGTGTGCTGGGTGGAACAGGCCTGGATGGCTCCTCGTCACAGTCACCCTCTTCTACACATCTATGTATGTCTACCTTTGGCTTATTATAGTGTGTTGTCCTGACATATATGTCTGCATTCCTATAAACTGTGTGTAAAAGGCATGACTGGTGCATACTGACGAGTGTCTGCACTAACAACTGCAACTGCCAGATATGTCTGGTCCACTGGTGTTTGCAGCCATGGCCTTCATGTTTAAGTATGTGAGCATGTCCAGTATGACCTTTCAGTATGTTACTGACTGACATTGCCTTAATTTCTCTAAGTGTGTGAGCATGCCCAGTATGGCCGTCTGTATTGAATGTGTGGATCGTGTCCAGGTAGTTTGCGCTGCAGTGCTGACCTTTGTGTTGTACACCGACAGGTAGCATGCTGTCTCTGCAGGGTATCCATCGATCATTTGACTTTGACTGTTACTAGATTTCTGCATAGCAGGGGAGGGCACACCTGACTGTTTCTAGATTTCTACACAGAACTGGGGGGCCACACCTGAGTGTTATTACATTACTATGTAGGATGGGGGGCACACCTGTCTATTTCTACATTTCTACACAGGATTGGGGGGCACACTTGACTGTTATTACATTACTATGTAGGATGTGGGGGGCACACGTGACAGTTGTACACATTTGTTGTGACTGTACTGGTATGTCAGGTACTCCATTTCATTCTGTATTGCTAACTTTCATGCTGAACAGAGGCATACCAGTGTACTACAGATCGTGGCTTTGGTTGCCCTACATATTATTATCTGACTTCCTACCCTTCAGAACTAACATCCCACTGCCTGCCCTGCTGTGGTCTGTCTTTGTAGGCCTTGGGGGGAAGTTAACCATAGCCATCAGTCAGGGGCCATGGCACAGGCTCTGTTTGGGTTTGTCTACACCTGTCCTGCTGGCTGAAACTGTTGTTGGGTATGTGAACTGTCCTGACTGGCATGTGTGGGTCATATGGACACACGTCGCACAGCACATTTCCTGCAGTGGATTTTGCCACCCTGTGTAGTACTGGCTACTATGGTGATTCCAGTATGTGTTACATATGTCATGGTGCCACTATGGGTGTCTACTGTCTGCTGCCATAACATTCAGCCACCCAATTCCCTTGCATGCTCACATCCATACCATAGCTACAGGTAACGAAACATTCTACTCCATTTGGCAATTGGTAGGTTGATTGACTTACGTTGAGGATGTGCCAGACTTGCAGATGGTGCTGGAGGACAGCCTATGTTGGATGCACATAGTACACTCCCTATACATGGTTGAGCACAGGTACTGTTATGTTTGGCATCCCTTTTACTGTAAGTGTGAGTCAGAGAGAGGTGTCATTCCCTGGGTCCCTACTGTGTCTGTACATGTGTTATGTGTTGCCTCTTTGCCAAGGCCAGGGCATACTGAGCAGGCCTCCTTCTGCCTACTGGAGCAGGCTCAGTTTGTTCCTCCTCCAGGTCACTCTATGCCTGTGCAGGACTTGGCATTGGTGGGGGGCTGTGTGGCCCTGCCCCATGCTGTTCCTGCTGCAGCTGTTTCTGCAGGATCATATTGTGTAGCATAGCACATACTATAACAATTTGGGTACATGCAGCTGGTGAATACTGCAAGACTCCACCGAATGTGTCCAGACACTGGAACCGTGACCTGAGCATCCCAAACACATGCTCTATTATATGTCTGGCGTGTGTGTGTGTCTCATTATGGCATTGTTGTTCAGGTGTGTGTGCATTTCTGATGGGTGTCACCAGCCACGGCTCCAGTGTGTACCCAGCATCCCCCTCTAGGTGACTGTAGCGGATGTTCCCATTGGCAAATCTCTGGTACAGCTGCGTCAGATGCCATATGTGGGAATCATCATAGCTTCCAGGGCAGCCAGCACACACATTCATTATAATGCCCTGGGCATCATATACGACCTGGCAGTTGATGGAGGGGATGCCCCTGCAGTTGATGTAGGCCCTACCCTGCTCACCGGGTGGTGCTTTGATGTGTATGTACATGCAGTCTATAGCACCCACTACTCCAGGATATTCTGCTATTTGGTGGAAGAGACGCATATTGCTGGTCGACACCTCACAGGTGTTGAGGAAATATATGTGCTCACTGGCATGTGCTGACATGGCATCTAGGAACTGGTGGAATACTCTGGATGCTGATGCCTGTGAGATCCCCATGATATCCCCAGTTGTGCTTTGGGAGGTGCCTGTAGCTAGTATACCTAGGCCTACACATACCTTGATATCCACTGGGATGGGTTCCCCTCGGTCAGCTTGGTGTGTCAGGTGTGGCCGGCACAGCTCAACAAATTGCTGTAGGAGGTCTCTGTCCATCCTATAGCACTCCACTATCTCCAGCTCATGTAGCCCCTGGTAGGTTACCCTATGTCTGCACACTCTTCTCCATCTCCTCACTGTGGGCTGTTTGGCAGCATTCACATCCTCAACACCCTCAGCCTCTTGCACATGTTGTTCTATGTTACCTGCTGCAGCCCTTCTCATTTTGTAGGTTTGTTTGTTAAAATTCCCCTGCTTGTATACACCGATGGTGTAGAGTGTGGGAAAAACAAAAGGGGAAGGTGTTTGCTTAGTTTATAGCAGTGTTCTGGGCTGGGCTGGTCTGCTGCCTGTGTAATTGGCTGATTCTGTTACATTTCACCTGCCAGCTAAGCTAGTTCTCCTTGATTACCTTCCTACTGCTGTCTTCCCTTCCCATTGCCTCTGTTTAAGCCTGTGTGCGTGCCTCGCAAACAGTGTGCTCAAATCTGCACACTGCTGCTATTTCCTGGTTTAACTTCTTTTTTCTTTCTGTAAAACCCAGTGTGCGGCGTGCACACCCGCTTAGACTTTGTAAAGAGTGCTAGGCAGGTTTAGACACACCCCCTAGCTTAGCTGTGCTAAGCTATGAGCAAACCCGAGCCACAGGGCTCCAGTCCGCTTACAGTATGCCTGACACACACTCCCATGATGTCACCTATCTCCTAGGTTTGCACCAAGCTATTCCTACTCTTAAACTGTTGTGACCTGACTCATATGCTGGGGAAAACTGGGATTTACTATCCTTCCCCTCATTTGCATAGGATTGCCTGCTAATGCATAGTTACATGTCTCACACTGAGCTTCCCCCCTTAGCAACCAGTACTCACTGGCCAAGTTGTCTTCTGCCTGCCATTGACTTGCATGGCAGAATACTGATTTTAGTTAGAATGCTTATTTTAGGTTTATTTTATTATTTTTCCCCCGATCCCATTTGCGCGCCACTGCCCTACGCTTAAACAGCCGAGATCAGCTAAAAAACATAAAAGTTAGTTTTTTTTATTTTTTGTTTTATTTGCAATGCCAATGGCCTTATACTTGGCCGTTGGCATGCTTACTACTTGATATGCAGCCTTTATTCGGAGCTGTCATAGCTCCGTTTTGGATTTTGCAGAAATGTACTCGGTTACTAACCGAGTACATTTCTGCAGATAGCACTAGTCTTGCATGGACTGTTGCAAGCTTCCTGAACTGCAAAATCACCTCATTTGCATGGATTTCACCTGTAAATAGGGTGATTTGCATACCAGAGCTTAGTCCGTGCAAGATTAGTGCAGGAGTGCTCGTGCACGCCCCTGCAGGATGTTCCTGGATCGCACGGCAGACATATTGCCTGCTTGAGCTCCTGCACTGATCTTGCACTCCGTGCAAGCTTTTGAGAATCTACGGGTAGGTCTTGGTTACAATTTCTTTGTCAGAAAACAACCTTGTTTAAAGACTTCTCGTATGCCTTTTGTGGATGGCTTAAAACCGTATAGTTCATCAGATGAGATGTTGAAAGCACAGCTGTAAGTGGTTAAAACTTTCTCAGATGATATAAGAATGTCATTTGGGCTTGATAAATGTGCCAAAGCAACATTTAAAGCAGGAAAGTTGTGGTACCAAGAAAATATCAATCTAGGACAGCAATGTGAACTTGAGCAAGAGACCATTTATAAATATCTGGAAACTGATGAGGAATCGACAGTAAAACATGAACAAATGCAAATTAAACTCAGTAAGGAATAATTCAGAAGACTAAAGCTAATATTGAGAATAGTCTTGACATCTAGGAATAAAATCCAAGTTATAAATCAATTTGTTCTTCCTGTTCTAACTTACAGTTTTTGTGTGATTACTGGCCCCAATAGGTAATTGGATCGGCTGGACAGGTAAACAAGAAAAATGCCTCATGCTTATCAAATGATATGTACAAATCAGTGTATATCAAGATTACAAACTCCACCCTCTGAACGAGGTATGAGCCCCATTGAAGTTCATTACATGTATAGATCTGCAGTCGTAGGACTGCATACATGTCTGCTGATCTCATCAGATCCAAGCATAGTGAAAGTTTTAAAATATGAGGAGAGGAAATCTAAGATGACCTCTCTGTTTAGTTTAGCAGAAGCATGCCGGTATTAAGAGAGAATGGAAATCACAGCAGAAGTAGACAAAAATCAGACAGCCACTGAATGTGCCAAAAAATCAAATGAAAGACTATAAGAAGTAGGATCAGATGAGAAGGAAAGAAATGTAGAAAAAGCATATATATAGCGCAAGTACAGAGATCTATTGAAACAACCTTATGTTATTAGGATTTCACTCGGGAATAGTTAAGGAGAGGTGAGTTGAACCCTAAAGATGAAAGGCTAATAATGGCAGTCCAGTACAGTGGATGACATACACAGTGCTTTACAATGTCCATTGAACATGTGGGATAAACAGACAAATGTCAGTTTTGTAGAAGAAGAATTGAAAACATTCACACGGCTTGTTTCGGGATGTGATACACTCAAGGCAGAGGGCCTGTACACTGACAGGTACAATAATGTGTCAAGACTGTTGCATTGTGGATTTTGAAAACACTACAATATTAAAGTGCTGGAAACATGAACCACAAAGCATTATGGAGAATGATGTAATGAACATCACATGGGATCACCCATTACCAGCAGTTCAAAAAATAGATGCAAGAAAACCAGATATAATAGTCCATTAAAGAAAGACAAAAGTAGCCATAATCATTGGAATTGCTACACCTAGTGATTATAGTGTCTCACGTATTCAGATACAAAAAGTCATAAAATATCAGGATTTACAGGCAGAAGCAAGACTAATTTGGAAGAATGATAACAAGACAGTCCCAATAGTAGTAGGAACAATGGGGTCTAATAAAAAGAATATATAGTTGCATTTCGATATGCTACCAATACATGCAACTCAGTATGCATTGCAAAAGGAGTTAATTCTGGGCACATTGCGAGTGCAGTGAAAAGCACTTCTGGCTAACATCAAAGACTGAAACAATACTAATTTCATGAACTCTAATTATACACTGACTTAGGAATGGGGTCCATTCCTGTCATGGTATTAGAAACTCAAAAAACTTGGAGAAATTAAACTGTACAAGAGTGGTGACTCTGCTTCTATTTCCAGCCTCCTCACACTTAAATGTTCTATCTCTGCATTCTAGAAGCAGCCTTCTTTGATAGCATTTATTATTAGTGGGCATTGACTTCATGATTGTATGACAAGCAAGCAGTATATTTCTGCAAAGTAGCTTAGAAAGCTGAATTATTATTTATGCCAACTGAATCATTTAAATCAGCTGCATTTTATTCCTTACAGCAATATACTTATTCCTCCAGTATATGCCATCTGTTATTTCATTCTTTTTAGATAACTTGTGGATTCCTAAATAAAAAACATTAAAAAATTGATATACCCCAGGATTCATGAACCTTGCGCCAGGCACACGCATAGCGTAGGCGTTACAACTCCAAATATGGCCGCTGAGCGATTCAGGTATGATCCAATTCCACGTGCACTACCGGCGTGCACCGGATCTGCGCAGCCCCCGGCATAGGAATGCTAAACATCCCATGTGCGGTGTGTCACCATGCAAATGAAGGCATATAGTGATTCACGAAGTGGTGCAGGCGTAGCATAAGCCCACGGCAATGTAAACCAAAAAAAAAGGTTTACATTTTCCCAAACATAACATCGGAGTAATGGAAGAGTGTCAGACCCAGGTATCACACTGTTACCATATGCCAATGGCGAAATACACAGAGAATGGCAAAAGAAAACATGCACAACACGTAAATAACAACTTAAATGGCATGTCCACAGTAACTCACATCAGAACCGCAGGACATGTGTGCGGAAGGTGCAACATAATGAAATAATATAACAATGTTATAAAACAGCATCGTAATAGACATCAAGTCCACAGCATAATACACCATGGTATGCATGGAATGCCACAACCACGGTGCAAGGGTTGCCAAGGACTCGTGGCAGTCTTCGGCGTGGTAACTATGAATTAGTAGTCAATGCCATGCAAATGAGGCAGATAATACTGAATCGCAAATTCCCCGCCGGAGTAAGGTTGTACCAAACGGCGCAGCGGTAATACACCGAGGAGTGGCTCAGAGGGAATACATGACATCTGCAGAGGGGTGTGCCACCATAGCAGTAAGCACATTGGAGCACAGCAAACCTGGGCTGTGGGGTAATAGTTTAGCTGAGAGCACACAATGCGCGCAAAAGTGCATGTGTATGAGGATGTCAATGTTCCCGGAACCTAGTCATGTGACGCACGCCCCGCAAACAATATTGGAAACAGGAGGGTGATGTGAACAATATAAGGAAATGCGGAAGAAGTGTAATTGGAGTACTAATGAGCAATCAACACTAATCAACCCCCGAAGGCCAATCGGCAGCAGCTGACAACTCTGCATGCAGAAACCTGCAAAACGGGATAGGGGAGGCATATGAATGCAAAGAAAGTAGGGGAGGTAGCAGACTGCAAAGATAGCAGACCTGACACAGCAGAGCAAAGCGGACAGGCAGCACAATGGCAGTAGCACACAAAACGCATGATATGCCATGTCCATGAAAGTAGAAATGACAGTGCTCTGCAGGATGCATGCCAGAAAATGGTAGGTGCAACGTGCAGAAATAGTAAGGGAAGGTCGAAAGGTAATCCATGGCAGGCAAGAGTAATGCAACACCAAAGGCAACACCGTTGTAGTTCCATCGGTAAAACACGGAAGATAACCCTTAGATACAGCCGTACAAACACACCCTATGACATCATCGGTGTGCACAGCACAATAGTATAAAGTGTGAATGCACACAACACACAGCCGTGTATTCCCAAACGCCGCACCATAGGTGTAAACACACGGGGAACTTTTAAAATGTACATGTTGGGCGCTGCCATAGCTGTGATCCATCAGCATGTGTTAGAGACAGACGGTGTTGTGGAGGAGGGTGCCGACAACCACTGCAGGCCTCGGAGGAGGAGGAGAGTGTTCAGACCAAGGGTAACCTACCAGGGGCTACATGACCTGGAGATAGTGGAGCATTACAAAGTGGACAGGGACATGTTACAGCAAATAGTGGAGCTGTGCCGGCCACGCCTGAGAACAAGAAACAACAGAGGGGAACCCATCCCAGTGGACACAAAGGTATGTGTAAGCTTGTGAATACTGGCCACAGGTACCTTTCAAAGGCCAACTGGAGATATAATGGGCATCTCACAGGCATCAGCATCCAGGGTACTACACCAGTTCCTGGATGCCATGTTACCACATGCCAATGAGCATATATACTTCCCCAAATCTCAGGAGGAGTTGGCTAGCAATATGCGCCACTTCCACCGTGTGGCACAATACCCGGAGGTACTGGGTGTGATAGACTGTACGCACATACAAATCAAGTCACCACCTGGTGAGCAGGGTAGACGCTACATAAACCGCAAGGGATTCCACGCCATCAATTGCCAGGTCGTGTACAATGCCCAGGGCATTATCATGGATGTGTGTGCTGGCAGCCCTGGAAGTTACCACGACTCCCATATCTGGCATGCCTCACAGCTGTACCAGGTATTTGTCAGGGGGGACATCCCACAAGGCCATCTCGTGGGGGATGCTGGCTATGCACTGGAGCCGTGGATGATGACTCCCATCAGAAATGCACACACACACATGCAAGAACGCCATAATGAGGCACACACACAAACTAGAATAATCATAGAGCATGTGTTCGGGATGCTGAAATCACGGTTCCGGTGCTTGGATACATCTGGTGGAGCCTTGCAGTACTCTCCAGGCACATGTGCCCACATATTCATAGTATGTGCCATGCTACATAATATGATCCTGCGGAAGCAGCTGCTGCAGGGACATAATGGTGAAGGGCCACAAAGCCCACTACAATTGCCAAGGCCAGTCCAGGCACAGAGGGTTCCGGACCAGGAACACACTGTGCCAGCCCCAGTAGGCAGACGGAGGCATACCCAATATGCCTACGCCTTGGCAAAGAGGGAACGTATAACACATACTCTGACAGCGTAGGCCCCATGGACTGACACCTCCCCACCTGCACACACAGTGAAATGGACGGCACACAAACATGACCACCTGTAGAGTGTAATGTATGGGTGGCCTTATGTGTGACTCCAACATAGGCAGCCCCCAAACACTGTAAACCCAACAGCCAGTGGAACATGTGACGCCAACACCTGAACAGTACGTGAGTCCTACAGTATATGGTGTTGCTGTGTGCCTGCCATGGTCGCCGCAAGATGTATACATATAAATATATATATATATATATATATATATATATATATATATGTATATATATATATATATATATATATATATATATATATATATATATATATATGATATATATATAGATAAATATGTACACATATACATATATATAATACAGATAAGACAGGGAATTAGAGGGATATAAGGTGACTGAGAGGTATCCCGCGATATCTGTACATAGTATACATAGTGCAACGACAATCTGAACATCCGGGAGGTTCAAAATAAGAGGATACCGCCAACCATGGAACGTGTAACATACCGATATGCATAACCGCGAGGCTGAAAGACCGCCAGAACACAGTACTGTAACAGTACATGCGCGTGTAATAGTATGATGATATGAAGGGAGAGGTAGACACCACCGCCGGTGCCGCGGTCCACATAGGTACTGTGTGCAACCGTCCCCGTGAGTGCCGTAGTATGTGTACGTGTGCGCTGAGGGTGCCGTGTGCGTCGCTGTGTGAGTGTAATGTGTGTGTGTCTGCAACATGTGTATGTTGGTGCCAAGTTAGAGGCAGAGCAGATTATTAGGCGTAGGCATACGGTAGACTAGCCCAGGCATATGTTCACTACTAGTCCCACAGTAGTAGTGACAGCCCCACCCTGGCTAGGTGTGTCATGACATAGAACGGTACAAAGTGAATATGTCCCAGATGGTAGCACAGGAATATTCCCCTAAGACATGGAAAGGACGTATGTAATAGTCATGCCTGCATGTATGACACCGATATGTTACATGCAATATGATACGTTGGCAAAGCCACACAGCAATAGGTATGTATCGCGGAAATATGTATGTGCTACCCCAGCACTGACCGTGGCCACGTGTTGGCCCGTAAACACCGCTGTGTGTTCTACAAGTGTCAAACAATCAATTCCCATCTGAATATGTGGCAACCACTGGCAAACAGGCTATCCCAACAACAGGACCACAATGACTGCAAATATCTGGGACAGACTGACAAGGGATAGTTGTCACATACACATAACCGTTGATATACCACAGATGTTACGGAGGTATACATGCATCAAGCTCACCTGCAGGCGATACCGACACCACATGACAACAGCCCAACCTACAATCCCATAACAAAAGACTATTAACTGTTAACTCTCTAAGTAGGGATGGAGCACACAGACAACTATACTGGTTATGTAGAGATGCAAGGCCCACAAACCGTATCCGTGACGTACAACCACCGATATCCCCCACTGGAGATAATAAAGGAATACAAACCGTAATAGCAGCACAAACATACAGTCAGTCAATGACATCAGCATAAACACAACATATCGAGTGGGAGACACAATTAAAGGCGGATGCATAATTGCATGCGTTGTATAAATGCAAACAATAGCCATGTTACAGTTTGGAATGCAATACTCCGTTATCATTCGTCGGCAGGACAGGTACACCCACATGTCGAACCAAATACTACACCTGTCACACACAATCCACGGGTGACTTGAATGCAGAATATACTTGTCCCTATGCATAGCAGATGCAGTTACACATAACATAAGACAATACAGACCATCTCCATGAAGGTAGGGCAAATATCCAACGGCCAGGCGGAGAATCCAATTATACCCCAGTATCGACGCGTAATTACCGAATGGAGTAGATTCACAGGTGATATGCACGTAATTACTCACGTACACATAGCTGCTGATATACCACAGAAGTTACGGGGGTATACATGCAGCAAGGCCACGTGCAGACGATATCGGAATCAATTAACAACAGCCCAACCCACACTCCCATAACAAAAGACTATTAACTGTTACCTCTCCAAGTAGGGATGGAGCACACAGACAACTATACTGTCCATGTAGAGATGCAAGGCCTACAACCCGTATCCGTCACGTACAACCACCGATATCCCCCACTGTAGATATTAAAGGAATACAAACCGTAATAGCAGCACAAACATACAGTCAGTCAATGACATCTGCACAACCACAATATATCGCGTGGGAGACACAATTAAAGGCAGATGCATACTTGCATGCATTGTATAAAGGAATACAACAGCCATGTTACAGTTCTGAATGCAATACCCCATTATCAGTCGTCGGCAGGACAGGTACACCCACAAGTCGAACCAAATACTACACCTGTCACACACAATCCACGGGTGACATGACTTCAAAATATACATTTCGCTACGCATAGCAGTTGCAGTTACACATAACATAACACAATACAGACCATCTCCACGAAGGTAGGGCAAATAGCCAACGCCCAGGTGGAGATTCCAATTATACCCCTGTATCGACGCGTAATTTCCGAATGGAGTAGATGCAAAGGTGATATGCACGTAATTACTCACTGAGGAACAGCAATTGGTGGGATGAATCCACATGTTGCAGGTATCGACATATATAAGGAGGACTCTCAGGATATTCAAACCGTATGCTCATACCGAAACAGCATTGTACTACCGAAAACTAAAGGAAACGGAAAAACGATAGACGATACACGGAACGACACACCAACAAGGTATGTAGAACACACGATATGTAAGGTTGTGTAACGCATGATCTGTATTAATAAGCTGTACCGTATGTGAATGATGGTTGTAATTAATTACACTTGTCCGTAATGCAGAAAGTGGTGAAAGGTAGTTATGTAGTGATATACTGCTGAGCATACCAACGCTTGTAGACACCGTGTGTACAGCAGTGGGACATCATGTGCACAGCAGAGACACCACAAGGGATGCCACAGGAGGGCATTAAAGAGAACAATGCCATGCCACACACTGTTGCTGTCAGTGGATGTCCAACAAGGAAGCGCCATAGCAGGGGATAGTACAAGTATGTATACTGTCACAGCACGCATGTGTATGAGCATATACCGTTGATGTCATATGTAAGGTGTGGCCGACGTGCAAGTATGCCCTGCATTAGGGGATAGTATGTGAAATATGTGTAATGTAAAGTTGTCTAGGTAGATATGACAGATATCATACACAGTATCACAGGCATATCATACATAACACAGGTATTGCCTATTGAATGTACAATAACAGGATACATATGGCCTGTAGGTATGGGACAGAGTAGTAGCATGATAGCTAGTCTAAATGGAAGGGACACCAAGTAACCATGCCCAAAGGACATGTAGTAGCTGCACAGGTGCACAGTGGGCAACAATGCAGTCTGGCAGGTCCATGTGTCAGCACATGGGCAGTGTACACAGTAGTGTCACCTCTCCATGGTAGTGTCCTGTGAACAGCAGAGGCAGGTGTCAACTGCACCACTACACAGTACCGCTGCTGTGGTGGTACCAGGACAACGTGTCACTCAAACAGCAAGGGAGGTATAACATGAACAGTGCTACCATGTGTCCCTGCGGGATGTACACAGGACCTATGTTCCACAGCATGGTGTGTGTTGTGCTCGTGGAAGTAACACAGAAGCCCAGCCCATGCAGTGTGGCATGTGTGCACATATCCAGGAGCATTCCGTTCACACTGCCCACCGCAGATGGCATGTATGAGGAGTATAGCTATATATATATATATATATATATATATATATATATATATATATATATATATATATATATATATATATATTGGTATATTTCTCTGCCTACTGTAGTCTTTATGTAACCTGTCCTTTTTGGACATTCTTCTATCGTAGTCATTTGTTACAAAGATGTTTACATTGTTCTATTGGGCTTTTTTCCTTTGTGTGTGGAGCTTTCCCTTCCCGGGCCTCTACTGAAAATGGACATCTATCCAGCTAGACTAGCCCAGTCAACAAATGTAAAATAAAAATAAAATAAATATGCATCACTAATGTGGAGGACATGGGCCGTGTCAGAGCAGAAGACATCCCTGAGTATGTGGTATGCAGATGTGTACAGATGTGTTGTCCGTATGTCAGCCACATATGTAAACTGTCTGAGCCCAGTAAACATTGTGGCATGTCACTGTGGTGCCATGTAAAGCTGTAGCTGTTGTTGAAGGTACACCATAAATGTGTTATTGTACCCTTGTCTGTGTGTAGATGTGTGTAGTTCACAGGTACAATGGCTACCTATGTACCAGCATCACACACAGTACAGATAGGTGTGACCTTGCAGAAGGATATCCATGCCACAGTTGAATACGGTAACCACAGGACTGTGTGTGGCATATGTGTGTACTGCAACCATGTACAATGTGATATGTATGTACGGGACCACTATCCATGTGATAGTCAGTGGGTGAATGTAGTTATGCAAAGGTGATGTGCATGCACCATGTGTCATGCATCCTGATGCCATGATACGCATATGAAGTATCCGCCACACTGACACCCATATGGTTGGTATCAGTATGAGCTGGTAGAGCAATAATGGCGCTTGGTATGTAGGTGTTGGAAATCTAGGCATGGATAGTACTCTGTGACAGCATGTTCCGTATGTAAGCATATAGTGAACATGAGTGGCCCTATGACTGAGGACTGTGTAATGCAATATGTACCTGACATGTAGTAGGTACTATGGTATGCTGGCACCACTGTGTGTACAGTCCATGAGCCACATAGCATAACATCCGGAGACACAGGGTATGATGTGCAGGTGGATGTGTATGTTGTCAATACCAGAATGTGGAATGTTGCTGAAAGGCAATGTGAGGACAACGTATGATGTGTCGGCCTCTGTACCATCCTCAACTGCCCATGCAACTGTATGACAGGTGGCCAGCATGTGTATGTGCCTAGCTGTGGTATACACAAGCCCAACACAGGTGCTAGGAAAGGCCTGGAGGCCATCAATGTGTGTGGGACTCACGTTCCGGAGGATGTGCCCTATTGCCATGCAGAATGGCCCAGTCATGGGTGTATGACTATAGTCCCACTTGTGCAATGCAATGCCACCCGTGTGTAGTGTGATAAATGCCACTGTGCGGCGGTCAGGGTCCACAATGTCCGACAAAAGGCTAGCAGTGAATATAGTGGCCTGGTGTGGAGACATATTCCGAGCAGGTTGGTGGGACATTACAGCCAGGGACATTGGAAGGTGACATTGGGCCAGTGTCCCAGGACATATTGTGTGCATATCAGTACTGTGTACGTGACCACAGGGACACTACAATGTCCATGTACGGATTGCAACCCTGTAGTGAGTGAGAGGGTGTATTGACGGTAAGTACGCCATCACCTGGCACGTTGCCAACATTAGCTCGGTCTGCAATGCTTGGGTGACTTTTGTATGTGACATCAGATGTGGATGTTGCCAAAGAATACTGACATACCACCACAATGCCTGAGGCCCCACACCACAATGTGTGGCAGTCATGTTTAGGTAGCTAGCCTTGGAGTATGTGATGATGGACCTCGGGGACCCACCATGGCTGAAAAGTGATGCACCCCACACATGTGCATGTACATCACTGTGCAACAGCCTGTACATGTGGTTGTACATATGTGCATGGAACATGACCACCACAGTGGCATCTGTGAACTGGTCAGTACTGCCATGTCTCTGTGTGGAGTAGCATGATTCCTGCAATTGTGTACATGCTACTGCAGCGCACTGTGGTATGTGTCAGCATATGTATGTGCAGTGTCCATCTGCTTGGGTGTCATGATGTTAACAACTGCTGTCAGCAGACGTCCGTATAGTTGTTGTAGTACACATGTTCCGTGCATGCTGTGATGGCCGTGTTTCCAGGGCATGGCTAGCAAGGCCGTGTAGCATATGTGTTGAATCCACCAAAGAGGGGATAACCCAGGTGTGTCACACCAGTCACATGGAGGTAGTGTTCATGCTAAGGGTAGTGTAGGTATGGTATGTGCTGTGTATTGTTTCACCCAGCTGAGCGGAGTGCATGACTCAAGCATGTGTAGGTACATGGGTGTCTATCCCCGGGAAGTGTGGGTTCCTGTCAGCACACAGCAGTGGTAGCTGTCTGAGGCCCAATGTACACTATAACAACACAGACGGTATGTAACCTGTGGTGTACACTGTCGACTCTGTTGCGTGTTACAATGTGTATAGCGGTCACAAACACGGTTATCTGCACATGGAGCACCTATGATGCATTGTGTTAAGCAACTATCCAGGATGTGTGCAAAACACTGTGTGATGTGTGAACCCCTCATCTGTGGGTGTTGCGGTCCAGGTATGGGCCTGGAAGGTACGGTCCGTGTACAATCCGTAATCGCAGGTGTGCTGCGCAGAGCATGGAGGCAGGTCCCAGTCACCGCAGAGATATGTGAGTGGTGCAATAGTGTGTGTGCCCTGCTTGTGTGCATCACAGTGGAAGATGCAAGCATTGTTCCACATGACCCCATGCCGTGCCTGCCAGTTACAGCCCTGCCGGTGACAGTTATGTGAAACTGCCAGAGAGGCAGTATAGCATGTGATGATGTACATGTGTGCTGTACACCCCAGGCCGATGGCTGCAGGTCATGAGTGCAACAGCATTGTGTTTGACCTGGACTGTCTTAGCGGTCAGATACCACATGCCTGTACAATAACAGTAGGAGCATAGGCAACTGTTGCAGTGACACAGTAGGTCAATGTACAGTGTCCCCGTGTCCAGACCACTGCCGACTGTACACCATGGCTAGACACACACCCAGAGGGCTATAACACCGGTGAGCCATTGCATGTCTCGGTACATGTAGTCTGTGTATTGCCATCACAGGGCAGTCACAATAACATGATGTATGAGAGATATATTGTACCAGGTGATGTGACATGTGTGCGTATGTTGAGTGTCAGAGGTGTTCACCCATCTGCAACATCTCAGTGCATGATGCCTTGTGTAACATGATGTGTGGAACTGCAGTGTGATTCACAACAGCATCATCTGTGACTGGTGTGTTGTGAATGGTGTAACCCATGAGTCTGCGGGATATACACTGATGTTGGCTGCCATGCTGGGGACCACCAGTGGCACCTACAGTGGTCATACAGACATATTGCATACATTGTTCTTGCAGGAATGTCCATTGTTGTAGATTATGTGTTACTACGTGATGGTTGGTGTGTGTTGTGACTGTTACCCATCCAGACGTGACCGTCAGGTGCAGTCATGGTTGTCGACAGCATCATCCCCATCCACAGCTGTCAGCACCCTCTCGCCAGAATGGGTAACAGTAACCCTCGTACTGTGTGACTAATGTGCAGATCGTAGAACACCTACTATTGGCTGCCTAACAGTGTCATCTAGGAAGGGTATATGATGGCTGGAATACGCTGCTCCAATGTATAAATATGATATCCCAATGAATTACAATGATTCCTATCTAGTAAGCCATGGCTGGCATGTAAACCGTGTACAACAATGACTGTGTGACTGACCCTTCCAATGTGGAGCCGTGATGAACATGCACCCGTTAGAACACCAAATGAGGTATGTTGCACGTAATGATGTACAACTGACAGCTATGGGCACAGCATGGATGCAGAAGCACATCTCCTACAGGCAGTACTGCTGTACGGTGGTAGGGGGGCATTGCACGAGTACATGTGACAGTTGCTGTATTGCCACATGTACGACATATCCATAATATAGGGGTAGCACTGGTACGTGACTGTTGGACATGCCTGTACATATGGCCATGTCCCACAGGATATGTGTTAAGTGTGTACAACACCTGTCGTACCATCAGCAAGCTGTGAAGTGTATGACTGCCAGTGTACCTGTGTGACATGTTGTGCAATGGGTGCAAAGGTACGCAGTAGCGCATGACATGCTCACATGTCCTGCACAGGTGCATAGCTTGACAATACAATACAAATAGGGTGTTGGATAATAGCAGCCCACAAGAGGTGATGAGTATGGGTGGCAATGCACTTACACCTTTCCGGGTAAGGTGTGCATGTCCATGACACATTAGCACCTGAGATGTTAGCAGTACAGCTGTACAGGGCGGCATGTATATTTGATTACAAATACCCTTGCATGTTCCACCAGTGGCCTGTTGACAGACAGACATCAACACAATGTGCAGCATTGACATGTGCACAGCACATCACCGCTGGCTACAGTAGAACAGGGTTAATGTGTTGACATGTGCACAGAACATCAGCATCAACTACAGTCGAACACGGTATGTGTTGAACCCCACCGTCATTGTAGCCCATGCCACAGAGAGACATGTTATGCATCTGTATGTAGGGCTGGGAATGGACCTGGCCTAGCAGTATAGCTGTGTCAGTGTTGCGAATAACATACTGAATGGGCTGTGTGTGTGAGGTGTGTGTCATAAGTGTATGGTCTGATGAATGATACCAGCATTACCACCGCTATGTGAACATCCCTGTCCCCATAAATGAATACCTCGGCTGTGCTCAACACCATGGTCACTGTGGAAGGGATGGTGCTGTGCGGTGCACCCGCCGAAATGGTGGTGACAGCAGGCACTGGATGTAGATATATGAGGTACCCATGTCAGGTCGGGGTACCATCCATGTTCATAGGTTCATAGGTTCATAGGTTGGTACTAGGCTATCAGCCCTAGGGCCTATACAAGCCTAGCCATAACAATTCCCTGGCTATTTCTTCCCACATTATTTACTTTCCTGGACCCCTGTCTAGCAGGGCGACTGACGTGATCCCTGCGGTGAATTTCCTTTCTCCCATCCAATTGTCAAGGTTCCTCTTGAAGAGGTCCAAAGAGGCACTCTGCTTGACATGTATGGGCAATCTATTCCAGAGTCTGGGGAGTCTCTGGGTCAGGAACCTATCCCTCCAGCATGTTTTGTTTATTGTGATGACAAGGTTTAGATCCCTGGAGCGTGTAGCTCTGAGGGATTGGGATTTCTTTAAGTGTAGCATGTCCAACAGCTCTGGGTTTGACATGGCCTTGTATGTTAAGCAGAGATCGCCTCTGAGTAGACGATATGCAACAGAGTATAGCTGGAGTTTTTAAAGCGGTCAGCGTGGGGCATCTGCTTTAGGCCTGTGATTCTTTTAGTGAGGTATTTCTGAGGCCTTTCCAGTTGTTGCAGATGTCTTGAGAGGTACATACCAAATGGGGCATTGTATTCTATAATGGGTCTAATGAGGGATGAGTACAGTGGGACAATGACCTCCTTCTTTCTGGATGAAAAGCCCTTCGTGATGAGGTGTGCCACATAGAAGGATTTCCTGACTGTTGTGGCGATGTGGTTATCGAAGGTGAGACCACTGTCCACCTGTGTCCCTAAGTCTCTTATCACACTTTCTGTGTTTAGTGTACTGCCACCTATATGGTAATTCATGGATACATGTTTTTCCCAAGGGGATAACAATACATTTCTTGGCATTGAGCTTGAGCCCATGGCTCTGGCACCAAGCATATGTTTCTGTAAGGCCCTTTTGTAGAGTATCCACATAATTTTGGGATTCAATAATGGCTCCCAGTTTGCAGTCATCTGCAAACTTTGTTAGCCAGAGTCCCTTAGTGTTGACCTGTACTTCAGAGAAGTAGATGCCAAACAAGAGCGTCCCAGGACTGAACCCTGAGGTACTCCACTTGTCACTTGTCTGGAGCTGGATTTGGAGTTGGCTACTTTTACAGTGTGGGTTCTATCAGTAAGCCATTTAGCAACCCATTGGGTGACATAGGGATTAATGCCCAACTTAGTAAGTTTATCTATGATTCCAGAGTGGGGGATGGTGTCAAAGGCCTTGGTAAGGTCTAGATAGGCTGTGTGGACCACCTTACCCTTGTCCATGGCTCTGGAGACTGATTCAAAGAAGTCAATCAGGTTCAGGAGACAAGATCGGCCCTTCACAAACCCAAACTGGGTGGGGTCCAGTGTTTGAAGGTTGCCAATGTCTTTGTTTATAAGTTCCATGATAATACGCTCCATGGCCTTGCAGATAAGGCTTGTCAGACTGATGGGACGGTAGTTTCCGGGATCCAAGGTGGCTCCCCCCTTGTGGACTGGGATAACTGTAGCTCTGCGCCACTCAGTGGGCATGAAACCTGAGGTAAGGCTATGATTAAACATGACACTTAGGTGAGGTGCCAGTTCATATTGTAGTTCATGTAGTACACAGCCCGGGATGTCATCTGGTCCCATGGATGCTGTATTCTTGGCTTTAGAGAGTGCGTTTTGTACCTGTGTGGCCATTATTACTGGAATTTGGCAATCTTCCGGTATTGAGATGGGCCATTTAGGGGGTGAGAGGGGAGTGAAGTTGGCACTGAATCGATCTGCCAGGATATTGGCAATATTCTTTGGATCAGTATATTTAATGCCATTCTGTTTTAGCTCAGAGCAGACCTGAGCATTGCCATTTAGATTCTTGACATAGTTATAGAATGCTTTGTGGTTGTCTTTGGAATCTTTGGCAATTTTATTTTCGTAACTAGCCTTGGAGGATTTTATGTGCACGGGATATCACCGTGCGGGCATATACAGCACTGTGTTGAACAATATTACAGTACATTGCTCCTGTCAGGGGGTAATGTTTATGCATGGGTGTGCGATACCAGCATGCACCATACACACCCCCACCATGCAGCATGCTGCCTACCTTGCGGAAGGACATTGTCCACACCATGATGATGGACATGCGACATGTCCATATACCCATATAAATGACATATGGAATGGACAGCCACCCTCCCAATACTGGTATTCCACAAGCTGAACACATCCCTGTGCCATTTATGTGATATACCCTGCCATACCATGCAACCCTGTCCATCAAGGCTGCATGTGCCATCACAGTCATACATGGTGCGATGGCCACATGGCACATGCACTATCAACTGACCGGATCAGTAATGTGGCACTTATGCACCTTGTGGTGTCACAAGTGCTGTGTGACAGCGTGTACAACGTGCGCGCGCACAGGCTATGTTTGACCATCCCTGCACATGTCATATGATTAGACATTGTCCCATGTGTATCACATGTGCAATACAGGCGAGCCGTGGCAGGATGTTCAACACGCGTACAGTGCTGAGTAGATGTATATGGCAAAACACATGCATGTACAGGTGTCCATGTGTATGTGTGCAGTGCCACTGCTGACGTCCATAACGGCTGCATCTGTGATGCCATGTGACATATACACAGCATCCAGGTGAACAGTAGAACTGTGGACACATCGGGCCAAGTGCAGATTGGTAAGAACACAGGTGCAGGCAGGTACACATGTCCACGGCAGGTTACCATCTACATGGAGTATGTACAGTGTGATGAGTTGACACAGAGATATGCTATCCACTGCATAACGGTGTGACAGGTGTGACAGCAACACGTCAGCAGTGTCAGTGTCATGATGCATCTCAGAGATTACTGTGCAGATGTCGTACATGTCATAGCAATGTATGTTCAGCAGTATGGCAGTACATCAGTGTGAATGTGACCTGTCACGATCATTATGTCTTACAGATAATGCCACGTTCATGACTCCCAGCCTTCAGCCACCAGGAGGATGAAGTAATCATACCATTGCTCCATGACAACTATGACGTGCTGTTCAGCCATGTACCACAGCAAGCGCAGCAGCGGGATGACCTGTGCCAGGATATGCGCAAGAGGGTGAATGACGTCGGTGGCAACAACCGCACCTACCAGCAGGTACACCGACACTGCACAGACCTCATACGGCATGCGAAACAGCGTGCCACTGCAATCACCAGAGAACAAGGTGTAACAGGTGGTGGGCCACCAACCCAGCCCCCCCTCACACACACAGAGGAGCTCCAGGCCAGTCTTGGGACACCCAGGGAACAGCATGCTGAAACACTAGCCACCATCGTGGAGGTGGGTGTCTCCCAACCAATGAGCCTGGAGTTGCCTGGTAAGTCAGTCTTGCATATGAGTATGATATCCACTGTAGTTGCAGGTGTCACTGTACATCATGTAAAGTAACAACACATGCCAGGTATATGGGCACACAAGCCGCATACTACAGTATGCTACGTTGTGTATGCAGACGTGTGCATACCATATGCTATCACACAGGTACATGATGTCACATGCACAGTGCGAACTGTGGCTGTCATACAGTCATGGCTAATGTTTATACTGTTGTGTCACCCCTATACAGGTACCTCTGGCATGTCGCACAGACAGGGGTCCATCGCAGGTGAGACTGTTGTCAGTATCAGGCATGTTACAGTGTAGAGTTATTTGCATGTGGCCAGGTATAACATGCACACCTGGGTTTTGTTCCAGTCACGTTATACAGGTCGCACCACCAGACACACACATGCCACCCATGTGCAGTAGATACAACCATTATTATACACCGGCATGACACCACAGTACCTGTCAATGTGATATGTGCGGTCAGCTATGCATACAACGGTGGAGGTGTTCTACAATGGATGCATATGTAGTATGCATTGGAACAACATCCGTGGTACACACACAGTACCACACAGTGAGCAGTGATGTGGGCAGCACACAGGTGTCACCAATGTGACATATGCCCCTGCATTGTGCGCACACATTGTGACACGCCACCCGACATGTCCCAAGCTTGTGGTGTTCTGTCTGCAATATTGACACACCATCACATGACCCACACCTGACATAACAAACATCCACACCGTTGTCTGCATAGCCCTGTGCATTGTGACACCTCTGACATGTATGGGTGTATGTCACATGGGACACCACAGACATGTGTACACGAAGCCCATCACACACAATTGTCCAAGACCCATTCACACATGGCCATGGGTGATAGCCACAAGCATGTTGCCACACAGTATGGCTGATGTGGATAGACCCCGTTGCACATTGTCCACACATAGTGCAATCATAGCCATAGTGGACCACCTGTACATTTGATGTGTTACACCGGACAACCGGAATGCCTATCTGCAGCCACTGGAGGTGTCACCGATGTCTACCATATACATGCTGTGGAACAGCATGACTGTGTTGCAGTCATGGCAATGCAATGCGTCCATGTTATGCATTGCACAGCAACATACATGCATCATGTTGCCATGCAGTGGCACAGTGCCTGTACTCCACACTGTATAGCTATGTACACGGGTCACACTAACCACACCTGCACATACATATGTGCTAAACATGCATTCTATCTGCAGGCTGTACACACAACACTGCACTGTGAAGCCCATTATGATGCACTGCATGTGGCGGGACACCATTGTGTCACACATGTAGACATGTTACTGCCCATGTCAGCGGATTACATGTCAAGGTAACGTCAGCCATGTGTACTGTTAACCTGTTTGTGGCCACATGGTATATCACGGTGATGCATGCAAACTACCATGATTGTGTGCACTGCATGCCTACTGATACTACACGTGCGTGATGTAGTGTGCACCCCAGGGTGGTATGCATACTAACACTATTAATGTCTGTGCTGCAGTTGCTGTGCTGTAGTGCAGGAATGCTGCATGCCATCTGAAATAACACATGCATGGTGTGTCTGTGTGTGTGTCTGTGTGTGTCTGTGTGTGTGTGTGTCTGTGTGTGTCTGTGTGTGTGTGTGTGTCTGTGTGTGTGTGTCTGTGTGTGTGTGTCTGTGTGTGTGTGTGTGTGTGTCAGTGTGTGTGTGTCTGGGTGTGTGTGTGTGTCTGTGTGTAATGTACCTTACAGTATGTCTTTGTATTCACAGGTGGTGTAGGTGCATTACCCTCCTGCGGTCCATCTGATGTTAGTGTCCACACAGATACTAGTGGTGATGACCATATGCATGAGGTACAGGCAGGGTTGTCAGGGGCAGAATCTGTGCCATTGGTTACCATCCCACCTATGTCCCCTCATCCCCGCACACGGTTCTGATGCCAACACATACCACATCACCGTTGCCGATAGAGGAAGGACAGTCAGCGTCTGTTGGCATTGAACAGGAATGTGTGGTGTCTACAGAAGGTGTGCCTGCACACCATGTTGCCAGTGTAATGACTGGCGAGGTGCCACACAGGCATGTGGCTGGTGATGCTCATAGGAGGACCTCTGGCAGACATGCACCTGCAGTACAGGGCGCAGCAGCTGGTATCACCAGACGCATGCTCCAGACTGTAATGGCAGCACAGGCACGTGCGGAAGGGCAGAACCAAGAAGGGCAGAGGCTGCAGAGGGCTGCAATCCGTACCCTAAATGACAACATCCAGTCATTGGCGAATGCTGAACAGCAGATTGCTAATGTACTAGATAGGTGATTAGGTGAAATGGTTGGAATCCTCAACCAAGGCATGGCAATCAGCAAGCGTGAGCTGTCTGTGCTGGAACACCTGGTAGGGGTGAGGTGTAGGACACGTGGGCGTAGGCCAGCAACACCGCCTAGTGTAGGTCGACGTGTGCGTGCCACCTCCCATGCCCACCCACATAGTGCCGGTAGCAGTAGCAGTGCAGCTGGTGCTGCACTGTCCACACCAGGACACAGCAGGCCACGTGGACATGGCCCTGGCCGGTCCCATCGTGGACACGGTTCCAGCGGACATGTGTCATCGGACAGTAGCCACTCTATACCTCCACTTGGTAGTGCCCATGCAACCCCAGGCAGGCACGGGTCACGTGGCCGTGGATGAACACAGTGAGCCGTACAACCTGCACTGTACAGTCTGGGGCTGTCAATTATACCCCATGTAGGCATCACATATGGCTGAACTGTGTACACACATACCCACACACAGCAGACACACCTGTAGGGCTCCACCACATCCACATTCATTCTGCACAGACATGCCCAGTAAACTCACTGGCCCTTACACACACACATGATGTTATCCATTGGTGCAGCCTATGCCCCTGTCATACATATCACCCTGTGCATATGATGAAGCCTCTGCCGCATCCTTGTCATCCACACCATCAGTGCAGGGTTATGCAAATATATTCTGATGCACAGGGTGGACAGGATAGTGAGAGGTGTATGTGATACCTGTGTATGCATAGCCTGGGATGTGTATGTTACAGTGGTTGTGTGTGAAGACTGATAGATGCTTATGTGACGTGGGTTGTGTACTGTCAACATGCAGCAGACATACCATGTAGTGCAGGTGTAGCATGCATTGTGATGTGTTCACGTATGTGTGACGGTTACATGTGTAGCACCATGTTGGTTCTGATAACCTGAAACCCTCCTATGGTGTACTCGCATGTGCCTACAGGGAGCACTGTTATCGGTCCCCCATGTGTAGCTGTAGATTACCCACAGGCACATCTGGCAATATCAGCATACTACATGTACCCGCAACCTGCCTGGACACCTACATGACACACATGTCCGCACATATACTGCACCTGACGCATGTGGTCGATGCCACAGGCTACAGTGGACAGAGACTTCACATACATAGCAGGACACAGTACAGGTATGGTGACATGGTGCAGGTGTCGTACACAGCGTGCTGGCCACTGACTTCAGGTGTCACCTGTCAGCTGTGGTGCATGTTGTGCAGCAGTAGGACCCTGTAACAGTACAGGTATATGGTCACAATCGCGGGGTGTACACCACTATGACGCACACCCCATAGTGTGCAGATGGGGATACCTGCCTGTGTGGTCAGCACCCTCACAATACTGTGCACCCACACGACATGTCACAGGGTGCGGACATGCACAGGTGGCCAGTATGGCTCACACCTATGGCATCGACAGGGTTGTGCAATGCCGCACCAGTACGGCATGGTCACCCTGTGTGGTTAGTGTCCGTTCACAACAGTATATTTGCATACACCCACACAAGCAGCAGACATACAAACATGTTGACACACACACATTGTGGTGACCACACATGTATACATGGAGAGACAACGTGTTGCATGTACTGCACCATCCCAATCCATGCACCCCACACTGAGGTATGTACAGACCTCTACTATGGTGTACAGGGATGTGTAGCATGTGGGACATATTCCCTCCGATATGTGGCATACATGGGCACACATTCATGCACACATGTCAGTGCTGGGAATACTACACCCGCCATATGATACTTGTGCAGGCATGCAGTGGTATGTAGTGCATTATGTGTACCAACTCTGTATCCGGCAGATGTGCTGATATATGCACTTGGGAGGTGGTAGGTGTTACAGTTGCCATGTGACATACAGTCGATGACACCTGACCACCGGGTATGCATTATGTCAGCACTGTCATGTAACAGCGACATAGCATACTGTATGCACATGGCAGGGTAGGATGGTGTGTGACACACCTGTGAGCCACCACCTGCACACATGCATGTAGACAGGTGTTTATACACATGATGTACACACATACCTCCATGCGTGCTGTTTCTATGCTACCATATAACGGCCCCTATGATGGGTACGCATGTGGTAGGGTTTTGCAACTATGTTATGGACATCGGCCACTGCTCATGCATGGCTGCTCCATGCACAGTACATGTGTCACATGTGTCTCCTGTTGCCATGTGTGTATGCATTGCTACGTTTTGACATGTGTGTTGACATACATAAAACATGGACTGTGGTATGGTATCACAGCTGTCACAGGCAAACAATACAAGGGTATGTGTCCCAGTCAACACCGCTACACCCTCTAGTGGGAGCATACCACAGACATGGGTCCACCTTCCATTCGTGTGTGTAGCGCCGCGTAAGCCAGTGCTATGCATGTGGTACAGCACAGGATATGTATGTGTCATGTGTGCAGTCCATGCACACATCCAGACATTCACATGTATGACGTATCCGGATGGTGGTTCACTCTGGTACAGTGGCAGTCATGTGTCACAGCTGTGTCAGGGCCGTGGTATGTGTGGAGCAGACATGTCCATGTATACTGATATGGGTGGACTACATCACACATGTTGGATCACTGTTAGTACATGTGTGCTCTGCACAACTGGTGTACACTGCTATACAGACCTGTGGACATGTGTCACATGCTGTTGTTGGACCGTGTGGCATACTGCTGCACCGATGACATGGTGCTGGCATGACAGCTACAGTGTTCACTGCAGTGTGTACATGTGTGACCTGCACCCGTGACGCCTGTGATGTCATCTGTGTGTGTATGAGTAACTGCATGTGTGACCACCCTGTGCGTGTGGACAGGTTTACCTTACTGTGACCTGCAGTGTGTACACTCCATCTGCATGCTGGACAGCGCGTAGCATATGCTAAGTGTGTGAGCATGCCTGGTTTGCTGTTGTGTAGGTGGACACACAGGACGTTCCACACTCTGCCCTTTCATGATTACACTCCATGTGTATGCATGTCTGCACTTTGCAAATGCTAAGTGTGTGAGCATGCCCAGTAAGCAGTTGTGTAGATGGACACGCAGTACAGTGCACACTGCGCCCTTCTGTGATTATACCCCGTGTGCATGTATGTTTCCCCTTTGCAACCACTAAGTGTGTGAGCATGCCCGGTTTGCTGTTGTGTAGGTGGACACACAGGACGTTCCACACTCTGCCCTTTCATGATTACACTCCATGTGTATGCATGTCTGCACTTTGCAAATGCTGAGTGTGTGAGCATGCCCAGTGAGCAGTTGTGTAGATGGACACGCAGTACAGTGCACACTGCGCCCTTCTGTGATTATACCCCGTGTGCATGTATGTTTCCCCTTTGCAACCGCTAAGTGTGTGAGCATGCCCGGTTTGCTGTTGTGTAGGTGGACACACAGGACGTTCCACACTCTGCCCTTTCATGATTACACTCCATGTGTATGCATGTCTGCACTTTGCAAATGCTAAGTGTGTGAGCATGCCCAGTAAGCAGTTGTGTAGATGGACATGCAGTACAGTGTACACTGCGCCCTTCTGTGATTATACCCCGTGTGCATGTATGTTTCCCCTTTGCAACCGCTAAGTGTGTGAGCATGCCCGGTTTGCTGTTGTGTAGGTGGACACACAGGACGTTCCACACTCTGCCCTTTCATGATTACACTCCATGTGTATGCATGTCTGCACTTTGCAAATGCTGAGTGTGTGAGCATGCCCAGTGAGCAGTTGTGTAGATGGACACGCAGTACAGTGCACACTGCGCCCTTCTGTGATTATACCCCGTGTGCATGTATGTTTCCCCTTTGCAACCGCTAAGTGTGTGAGCATGCCCGGTTTGCTGTTGTGTAGGTGGACACACAGGACGTTCCACACTCTGCCCTTTCATGATTACACTCCATGTGTATGCATGTCTGCACTTTGCAAATGCTAAGTGTGTGAGCATGCCCAGTAAGCAGTTGTGTAGATGGACATGCAGTACAGTGTACACTGCGCCCTTCTGTGATTATACCCCGTGTGCATGTATGTTTCCCCTTTGCAACCGCTAAGTGTGTGAGCATGCCCGGTTTGCTGTTGTGTAGGTGGACACACAGGACATTCCACACTCTGCCCTTTCATGATTACACTCCATGTGTATGCATGTCTGCACTTTGCAAATGCTAAGTGTGTGAGCATGCCCAGTACGCCATGCATGGAGACACAGTACATTTGGCACCGACGTCTGATACTAGGCATGTAGCCATGGCCAATGACATCCTGCATAGCCATGGTGGCCGTCCAGGCAAGTTATATGTAGTTGCTATGCCACAATGGATGCCTACATCATGCACACAGGTTGCTCTCTCAAAGGGTGTACTGTCTGTGGTGCATCCCGTATCCATTTCGTGATGTAGTGCTCCGTAGATAGTATTCCCGAGTGCAGCACTGCCGTGTTACTGTACGTCCACCTTGGGATAGTAACATGCTGTGTGACTGCTCACTCTGTATTCATTCCCTATCGGCATCCTTGCCTCTGCAGATGATATCACCCACCTAGGAGTATGCCTCTTGACAGTGCTGAGCTCAGCAATCTTGGTAGCGCATTCTGTAAATGCATCATGCTGTAGTGTGTGGGTGTAGGTTCAACTCCCAACTCTTCCCAGTGTGTGTGTGGTGTGTGTGTGTTTCCAGCTGCCTCTGGAGACAGTGATGCTTTTAGACGCCTCACAACACATACATTTGCTATCAGCGTCTATTCCTTTGCGGATGATGTTACCCACCTAGAAGTATGCCTCTGATGGTGCTGTGCTCAGTAATCTCGGTAGCGCATTTTGTAAATGCATCATGTTGTAGTGTATTCATGTAGGTAGGTGTAGGTTCAACTCCCAGCCCTTCCCCGTGTGTGTGTGTTTCCAGCTGCCTCTGGTGACAGTAATGCTTTTAGACGCTTCACAACACATACATTGACTATCAGCATCTATTCCTTTGCGGATGATGTCACCCACCTAGAAGTATGCCTCTGATGGTGCTGTGCTCAGTAATCTCGGTAGCGCGTTCTGTAAATGCATCATGCTGTAGTGTGTTCATGTAGGTTCAACTCCCGGCCCTTCCAAGTGTGTGTGTGTTTCCAGCTGCCTCTGGCGACAGTAATGCTTTTAGACGCTTCACAACACATACATTGGCTATCAGCATCTATTCCTTTGCGGATGATGTCACCCACCTAGAAGTATGCCTCTGACGGTGCTGTGCTCAGTAATCTCGGTAGTGCGTTCTGTAAAAGCATCATGCTGTATTGTGTTCGTGTAGGTAGGTGTAGATTCAACTCCCGGCCCTTCCAAGTGTGTGTGTGTTTCCAGCTGCCTCTGTGGACAGTGATACTTTTAGACGCCTCACAACACATACATTTGCTATCGGTGTCTATTCCTTTGCGGATGATGTCACCCACCTAGAAGTATGCCTCTGATGGTGCTGTGCTCAGTAATCTTGGTAGCGTGTTCTGTAAATGCATCATGCTGTCGTGTGTTCATGTAGGTAGGTGTAGGTTCAACTCCCGGCCCTTCCCCGTGAGTGTGTGTGTTTCCAGCTACCTCTGGCGACAGTAATGCTTTTAGACGCTTCACAACACATACATTGGCTATCAGCGTCTATTCCTTTGCAGATGATCACCCACCTAGAAGTATGCCTCTGACAGTCATGTGCTCAGTAATCTCGGTAGCGCGTTCTGTAAATGCACCATGCTGTAGTGTGCTCGTGTAGGTAGGTGTAGGTTCAACTCCCGGCCCTTCCAAGTGTGTGTGTGTTTCCAGCTGCCTCTGCGGACAGTGATGCTTTTAGACGCCTCACAACACATACATTTGCTATCGGCATCTATTCCTTTGCGGATGATGTCACCAACCTAGAAGTATGCCTCTGACAGTGCTGGGCTCAGTAATCTCAGTAGCGCGTTCTGTAAATGCATCATGCTGTAGTGTTTTCATGTAGTTAGGTCTAGGTTCAACTCCCGTCTCTTTCCTGTGTGTGTGTGTGTGGTGTGTGTTTGTGTGTTTCCAGCTGCCTCTGGCGACAGTAATGCTTTTAGATGCTTCACAACACATGCATTGGCTATCAGCGTCTATTCCTTTGCGGATGATGTCACCCACCTAGAAGTATGCCTCTGACGGTGCTGTGCTCAGTAATCTCGGTAGCGCATTCTGTAAATGCATCATGCTGTAGTGTGTTCATGTAGGTAGGTGTGGGTTCAGCTCCCGGCCCTTCTCCCTGTGTGTGTGTGTGTGTGTGTTTCCGGCTGCCTCTGGAGACAGGAATGCTTTTAGACGCTTCACAACACATACATTTGCTATCGGCGTCTATTCCATTGCGGATGATGTCACCCACCTAGACGTATGCCTCTGACAGTGCTGTGTTCAGTACTCTGAGTAGCACATTCTGTAATTGTGTCATACTGTCGTGCGGTGGGGTAGGTAGGTGTAAGGTCAATTCCCATGCCTGCCAGCTGTGTGTGTGTGTGTGTGTGTGTCTATACTCACAGCCGCATGGGTTCGTAGGTTATGGTTTTAGACGCTTCGCAACACACATATATCCTGCTGACATCTCTGTGTTTGCGGATGTTGAGACGCAGCTAGTGGACTGCCTGTGTGTCTGCTGTGGTTAGCGACCTCCGTAGCGTGTTCTCTACATGCGTCCTGCTGTGGTGTGATAGGGTAGTGATGTGTAGGCTCCACTACCGTTCTTGCCACATGTGTCTGTCTGTATCTCTCTCGATGTGTATAAATATATATATATATATATATATATATATATATATATATATACACATATGTTATGCCCATAGCGCTGCTCTTGCATGGACAGCTGTCTGTCCCATGTATCACATATTTGCACAGCTTACACATAGCAATGTGGTATGATGCAAATCCACACATTATCCATGCAACGTCCACGTTCCGGGAGGTGTTACACGCCCTAGAGACATCTGCTGTATATCTTGGCAGACAGCTATCCTTGCTGTACTGTCACTGTACCCGTACACGCCGTAGACCTTGTGTATCATTGCCTGTTTATGGTGTTTGTATGTCTGTCTGAGCTGTGTGCATGGTCGTGTGTATGTCCCACTATAATCATCTGTGCAGGTGTCGCCAATATAGGTGATCCATGTAGACTGCTGTTTAATGAGCATTTCAGCACATACCTGCGGACAGTACCGCCCCTCCTACTGCAGCACATTACATCTTCTTGCAGTGGATAATAATGTTTCCACACCCATGTATCTGTGTCTGTTCATAACACTCCACCTCAAGGAGCGTATATCTGGACAAGGCCTTATGTGATAGTGGGACACTCAGGGCCAGTCATGACATGTTGCTCTTAGAAACATTGATAGTGGGCACAGTGATATGTTATGCATGCGTATGGCATTTCTGTCTGATTTGGTGTCTTCATCGCATGTTTGTCATTGTTTCCTGTCATCAGTTATCATGAGGGCGCCGGACTGTTACTGTTACGTGGAACACAGGACACATATGAGGCAGACTTCTACACAGTCTGCGTACATCTGTGCAGTTGCAGGGTATGTGTCTGATACAACATACCTACTGTCTGACTACAATACACAGACAGTGTATGGCGGCATGACAGACCACATGACATTACCTTCTATTTGCATGACACACCCACGCAGACAGTTGTATTCCTCAAACAGGTCTACATCTGCTTATCCACACTAATTGGTCTTTCATGTACCATATGTGTGCGTCGTATTTGTGCTTTCCGTCAGTGGCGGGGCTCACGTACGACCATGGGGGCCTGGTAATTGTTATGTTGACACTTCATGACACCCTGGGGGACACTTTACCTCTGTGTCTGATTACCTTCCACAGTGACCTTTGTGGGGCATATGTTGTCATTCACACTGTCCGGGGTATGACTTATACATGTTTGCACATTTGTCCTGCTGTCTTTCATCTCACCTGTCCGCCTACTATCACCAGTTCAGTACATGTATTTTGGACAGGTTAGCTCCTTCATACCCTTGACCTGTTGTCATTATGTGTACACGCCCTGACGGTTCGGCCTTTGCCCTTGTTACGTTTCACATAGTGATGTGCCTTCCTAGCTGCTTGCTGCCTAGGCATTCCAGACTGTGCGGTAGGTGATAGTGACCGCTATTTCCATTGCATGATTACTGACACTCATAACATCCGTATTCATGGCTACGCCGGTATTCACACAACGGTCTGACTTTGTATGGGGATTTTATAATATGGTCCCTATCTGTATTCCTGTACTATGCCTTACTGCAGCTGTGTTATTCTGACAGTTTTCCAGTTATGGGTACCATCTTGGTCGTACGCATGTCCATCCATGGGAATCCCCTGCAGGACACTGATATAGGGCTGTACATATTTCCAACCTGCTTTCTGCATTATCCGGTGGGTGCTTTGCACCATTACTGGGGATAAAGGCATGTGCTATACCCACATCCCTCTCACGGGGTGGGCCTACGGATTCTCTGCCAAACAACAACTAGGCCCATTTCTGCATACCCAGGTTCCCATGCCTGCAACCCTCTATGGTACACATTACACATGGTTAATGTGTGCGGTACTGGGATGTGGACGCACTTATATGCACTCCCCACTCTAGGGATGTCTGTTCATATGTCCTGCATTTCATGGACACATGTGTCATCACCCTTGAACCCCGCTTTTAGTGCATATATAGCTAATTCGTATTTGCGGCTGTCACTTCTTTTGAGTCAATCGTAGCAGGGGGTTCGAATGGATACATTTTTGGAGTCCTACAATGGACACCTGTGTGCATGTTTAAAGTGTAGAACTTGCTGGACTGTCACTTTCTGGCCAGTGATTTTGACTGCTGCTGTATGTTCCCCATTCGTGGATGTCTGTTTGACTACCCATAATATCTATTACTTGGCATATTTATATCCATGTGTCAGATATACGGGACATAGGTCTGTTGTGTGTACATATATACAGGTAAACTCCTCGTTTCGTACCTTGCTTTGTTAATGTCTGTGGATTACCTGTGTACACACATCTATTACCATACCATACCTTTCCACTGTACAGATACTGGCGGAGTGTATTAATGGTTGGCCCTTTATCTTAGGTGTGTTTTATATTGACCTGTGTCTATCTGTCAGTTTGCTGGCATTTCATGTGAGACTTACGGTGGCACCTTCTGACAGGTAGGCCAGGCTACAAATGCATACCCTTCGTCAATACCTCCTACTAACACACCCGTTATTCTATCCACTTTCTATGTTTGTCTTAGCACATATCATGCGTTTCACACTACCAGTACTTTGCATGGCATTGTCCGGTTCCATACTTTCAGAGGCTGACAGTTTTGAGACATGTATAACTAACGTGGGGGAAACAGCATTAAGTTACTCTACTGTGAGCGGATCGCACACGCACAGGCGCACTTGCATTTCCTCAATGTGGGTTACGCGCAGGCGCACATGCATATCGGTATTCTGGGTTACATATGTTTACTGAGTCTGTGTGCTTACGTGGCCTGTATTAGTTGTGACTGTTCCAGTAACATATCTCTGCTCTGGTTAACGGACGTATGCGGAACACACTTTCACCTTTACATATGTAACTGTCTTTGCGGCACAGACGCATTAATTACACGTTCACATATATATGTTCTATAGTCGTAATTCAAACGGGACTGCATTCACGTTGGCCGGTTGCTGTGACCACTACACGTTTGCTGTTCTGTCTCATTTATATGCATACCCATGGTACATCGCTACATTAGCATATCCCCCCCCGCACTCACTTACGTCACTGACATCCATTCTCCTGCTGGGAAAGGTGTGGTACTACATGTTACACATTCCCTATTCCCTAATGCTCTTGATCCAGGATGCATATGGCGTAACCGCAGGGATATTCAGACCACAGAGGCTTATAGCCCCAACGCATACAGGTCTTTGATTGTCAGGGTGTTCCTGTGGTGCTCTGGGTTTGGTTTTGTCTGCCTAGTGTACAGAACTGCCCTGACCATGTACGAATGTCAGATGAGGCATATGGACACGGTTTGTCCATGTTTATTATACCATCACCCCCCCCCATTATTCCACACCGTGCACGCTGCTTGGCCAGCGTGCCCATTGTAGATCGAGTTATAGTAATGGCAAACGGTCCAGTCGCCCGGACCTATTTCCATTAGTATACCTCGGTATTTCAAACCTGTCTTGCTATGTTACATGGGTTTAACATAGCGTGCCAGCTTTAACTGAGCCACGGAGATGTCCGTTGCTTACTTTGAGGCAGTCTCGCTATGCTACACACATTTAACATAGCATGACAGGTTGTACAGCAAAGCAACGGGGACAGCAAGCTCTCCGTTGCTGTTTTGTAGTGTTTTGCTGTGTTAACTGGGTGTAACATAGTGAGATAGTTTTGACATTCGCAACGGACATCTCACGCAGTACATCAGCACCGCCGCGGATGCCAGACATCTGCAACTGGGCAGCAGACAGGCATACTATGCCATTATGTGGGGGAATTAATAGTTTATTTTCTTAAATGGTGTCATGGTATAATAGCAATGACCCACTTCTGGGTGTAGGTAATGCTGTATTTACCCACGGTTCCTTTGTTTGGTCCCTCGGGCTTCGCCCTCGGGACCGCACCACGCCAACCGTGGGTATATCCAGCATTACCCACACCCAGGTGTGGGTTATTGCTATAATATTCAATCCGTGTTCACAGACACGGGTGTTTGGACAACCGACAATGGCTTATGCTGTTGGCATACAATGCTGTGGGTGGTGCCGGTTATCATACATATTCCCTGTTGTGCATTGTTCCCATTCACAATTGTCTATCCCCTGTCATCATTTATACGTGGATATTTATGTAGCACATGACTGGACTATGTATTACCTGCAGGTATGCTGTGTACAGTGAACATATGTGACGGTTGGTTACAGTGTATATGTGTACGTACCTCTGTGATACTGGAGACTACCACACATCCTTCGCAGCATTTCATGCGTATGTACATACTATTATTCGGTGGCCTGTTGATGGTTGTGAGGGCACCGATTACATGTGTCCCTATTTGTGCATGCATCGTGTTTGTCTTTGTCCAACTTTTGTTGCTGTCATGGGTTGGACAGTGGAGTTGGTGTGTCATTGGGTTGTATTTATACTGCCAATACGTCGGTGGGGGTTGAGGTTGGCACTTGTTCCTCTGTGCGGGGGGCCCCATTATGGATATTTGTGTCCTGCGTCGACACTTGCATGTGCCATATGTCCTGTGATATTAACTCAGTCGTGTATTTCTTACCTTCCTTACTACTTGCATGTTACAGGCATTTCGTATCTGGTACACATGACTATTATATTGGCTAGCTTAAGCTATTCACATGCTATGAAATAACCGTTCATTCTGGCATATACGTGTTATTCTATCCTTTGCATTGGCCGTGGGTGTTTTACCGTACAGAGCCACACATATCTACGGGTGATGCCCCACCTTGACAATCTGTGCATGTGGCAACCCTGCTGGGGTGACCTGCTTGGTGGATGGCTGTTCCGCCCTGTGTATTGTGTTTGGCATGTCTGCATAGCTAATCATCAGTACTGTGGCTGCACATACTGCTTTGTCCTGATGTGTACAGTTATGGACACCGTGGCGTGTGAACACCTATGGGGTTTCGACAGGTCAGTAAACACACGCGGGATGTACACATTCTGCCGACACATTCACATGCAGCCATTTGGACTTCAGTACCTGGGATGGGATGTTGACATGTGGGGTACATATTTGCACGCCTGTCACTGCCTAGGACATTACTTCCTACTACATATGGGGTATACCCGCTCTGTGTAGGTGTGCAGCTGCGCAAGGCTGCTAGCTGGATTAGGTGGACATTCGGACATGGGTGCAGGTTACGTGCTATGACGGGGTTGTTGTGTATTACATTTGCATGCATGGGTTCTGCTTGTGGATATTCCGGTTCGGCATACGACATCCTATGTGTATGTGACGGTTACATTGCTGTGTCTAGCACATTTTACTATACACATGTTTGTGTGTGTTTGAGATGTCTAGTTTCTTTCTGGTTTTTATATGGCCACGACTGCCCAGCTGTGTACTATCACTACCACTGTGGGGCTGCTGGTGACCATGCCCATGGGGCTAGTCGTGTGTAGTTGCGGCGCGCTGACATGATGCAGTACATCTCCACTGGGTATGACTGCTGACAGTGCAATGCGTGACAGACACGGTATTCCAAGTATCCTTTGTTCCATGAACGGAAACATTTTGTACTTCGTGCATTTATGTTTGGTTCTCCATATTGTGTGGGCGGGTACTATGTTGCATACTCTGCATACATTTCATTGTCCACGGACACTGGTAGGTGCGGTTACTATTGCAGGCGGCCTGTGAGAGTCAGCACTTTCGGTTGCTCATCGCCTGCCGGCTTGGCCACGCCTCCGAGCGCATCCTAGTTGGGCTCCCTGGACTCACGCACGTGCCCTATGCACATGGTTGTGGTTGCAGCGCACACTCATTACTATGCATGTGGCGCTGCTACGCCAGTTGTACCCTGCACGGCCGGCGCAAGCCTTACACCGGCCTTGCGCTGAGCTTCATGAATCCGGGGGATAGTATTCTTATTGAAAAAACAACTTTTTTGCAATTGTAATGTAAAAAAGATATAATATTTCTCATTTTAAACATAATATGCATTTTCTGTTTATTTTATTATTATTATTTTTGCAATTGATTTGGTATTTCAATCTATCTATGATATTTTACGATATTTAATGGTAAGTCTAATTATCTATAAATATAATCATGTTGCCAACAAGATATAGCTATAGGTAACCATTATGGTAGCAGTTAGTAGAAGCAGTAACATAGTAACAGTAGTAGCAGTAAACACACAACCTTTGGTATTTTAATCATCATCATTATCAACACCCTTCTTCCAATTTTTTTCTACATGGGGTTGGGGTATCATGTTAACTGTCACCATCTCTCTTGATTCAGTGCCACACTCCTGCCTTCTTCAACACTCATGCCTGGTTGTCTCAGATCTTCTCTCACACAATCCAGCCACCTTTTTGCTGGATGTCCTCATTTCCTCTTACCTTCTTCCTGTCTGTCCCAAATCTTCTTCATCATATTGTCTTCTGCTTTTTTGCACATGTGCCCGAACCACTGTAATCTGTTGTTTGTGATCTTTTCTGCAATAGGAGTTACTTGGGCTTCTGCCCTTATGTCCTCATATCTTCATCTGTCCCACACAATGTAAAACATGTCTCTAGGTGATTCAGTCATGTAGTATTTTAATAATGGCCTTATAATAATAGGAAGAATATGTGGTTCAATTAAAGGACAACTACACAGACTTCATAGTCAAGTTAATACATAACTCCATCCTACATAGAGCATGTCCTTTTCCCAGAGTATATTTTCCTTTCTACAAAATGATTTTTACAATGTCATATATAAAAAAGCATGACTAAATAGCATTGCCACCTCATAGCAAGATGTCTTGCAGTTCTTTCCTCAGCTGGGATACCTGTATGGAGACTGCATGCTTGCATGCATCAGTAATGATGTCTCATGAGTACTCTGGTTTCCTCCCAGCTCTTAACAGATGGCAGGTTAAATTGCTTCTCCAAGTTGCCCACATGTGCTCCTATACTGTGTGAGTGAGAGACTTTGAGAATTCTGTAACAGACTGGCTCCCTGTCTATAATGGGTTTTAATGCCTTGCACCCATCAACTGCAGGATATGATCCAGTGTGCTTACTACCCTATTAAGGATAAAGTGGGTTATTCAAAAATGGGTGGCTGTATAGCTTGTCTTTTGATTTCTTCTGTGGCATTCCTAAAATATGATTTTTTATTTCAGTGTGTGACATGTTGGGTAGGAATAATATCTAATGACACTTTCTTTAGGAATTTGTCACCCTGGCTCTTATATAATCTTGCTAAGCACATTTTAAGATTTTCACCCAATGGAAAACCCTCACAACAAGGTATTTCCAATTGTTGTTCTTTGCCAACAATTGTAGTCATACAGCTATTGAGTCTTTTGGAATTCCCAGCTCTTACTGTGTACACTCATTTACAACTGTTTTTGTTCTATCCCCTGAAGCCATATACCTCTTGACACTATGGACATTTCACAGCTGTTATACTTTATAGTTTCAGAGTGAAGAAACTTGATAGCAATGGAAGAAAAAAGTGACTTGATAAACTAAGTGATTCAGACATTTTCAAAATCTAACCTAAGCATTATTTTCCAGCAGCAGAAGAAGAAATGTTTATTGCTGTGAGCTTAAAACCTGACAAATAACCAAAATCAGAGTTTGCCTGGAAGAAGCTTTGAGAAACTCTGTCCAGAGTTTATAAAATGTAATAGTGATCATGAGCTCTACCACTCTAAGAAAATGCAAAGAAGATTTGGCATAGGAGAATGGGGTGAGCTAATCTTTGTCTTCTAAGAACTCAAACTGCATTTCAGTAAAATAGAAGCCCAGTTAAAAAACAAAAGTTATGTCAAAATGCACCAATAGGTGATCTTGTGTTACAAAAAATAAAAACTAGCAATGATTTCTTGGATTGCCACAGATGCATTAGTATGGCATAGTAATCAAGAAAAGCCAAAATATGTGTTTCAGTTTCACAACACTGTAGTCCTTTAAGCAAGTTGAAACTTTAAAGCATTGCTATGTGACTATAGTGTACAGGGTCCTGAGTTCAAGACTTGCAGAAGCTGTTTATTTTGGTTGGGAGGGTGGCCTAATGGTTAAGGTGTTTCCCTTGCAAGCTCAAGGTGCAGGGTTTAAGTCTCGCAAGGGAAAATTGGCTAGGCTTAAAATGGCTCACAAGGGCAGTTAGCTTAGTACTAATCTATGAACAAAACATCCTATGATAACATATTGCTTCAGGAAATTACTTAAATACTAAACTGAATAAGTCTTTAAATATTTGATAAATGAAGCATCACATTCCTGAAGTAAACATGAGAACTGACAAGTTTTGTTAGCTCTAATGTCATTTTGCTGAACACTTCTGAACTGTTTTTGAACTGCAAAACATCTTGCTATCCTGGATAAAGGCATGAATCCCCAAAGGTACACTTACTGATGTAAGAATCAGAACAGATTGCTATGTTTTACAGTGGAAACGATTATTATTTGCCTGGCTTTGGAGCAAAATCATTCTTAAACATATTAAATCATTTGCCAGATTTCCCCTAAAACCCATTTAATTATTTCAAAAAACTTAAATGGTATTACACTCCCTAATGAATATAGTACATAAAGGTTCCCTGTACTAAATTCAGTAGCTAAGCTTTTTTGGTCCTTGAATACAGAACTGGGATTAATAAATATGGTTTCTGCAAGTAATCATAATAACCAGTATCACACTTTGTTTTGCAGTTTGTATGACTTACTGACACAGTTTATGTTAGCCTTCATCTTGTGAATTCTGTGAACAAATACATGGCCAGCAGAAATACTCTTGCAACTATAATTCTCCGTATATTTATAAAAAGACATATTTATAAGTACCACTTCCAATCTGGCTACTGCATATTATCTTCATTAAATTCTGATTTCATCCCTTAGTTTAAAGATTATACTCAAACATTTGACTTAATTCACTATACAGTCAGCCCCCTTACTGGTACTATGGTATCACAAATGAACATTGGATTAATATTTTGTGATCCCAAAGGTGGAAGGCACTAAGTAATCTGCACAATTGTCTGAGATGCTCATGCTACATACATAGGTAAATTCAGTTCATGCAGATGCTTTACCCATTCAAAGGACATTTATATAACAAATCACACACTACAAAGCAGCAATTCCAATGCTATTATGCTTCGGCTAGAGACTACAAAAACATGGTGAGAAGATGCAAACTACAAAACGGGAAAAAACATTTCACTTTAACAGATTTGAAGTCTTTCTACACGTTGCTTTACTGCCAATCTTAATATACACTTTTCTTAACACATTTTACTATAATTTATGCACAGAATCATTCGGTAAACTCACCCTTAACAAATATGGTTTTAACATCTAGACTGCTTTCCTTAAATCAGGTGAAAATACAACAACATTTACAAACATTTTTTTAGGGCAAAAGTGCAGGGGATTCTTAAATCTCTTTTTGCACTGAGTGGTCCTAATTCTGAAGGACTTCTATCACAACTATAAAATGTTCAGCCAAAACCTTCCCCATTTGCATGCTAGAAATGAGCAACTTTATTTTAAAAGTCTCAGCATCTCCTCATTTATGAAAGAAGCCAAAGCAATAGTGTTGATTTAGCCTCAAAAGGATAGAGTACTATGCTCGTGATACAAAGCAAAGCGCAATTACATGTGAATTACAAAATGTTATTTGTCGTCACTACTAAGAGGCTGAAGTCATTAATGCTGAAACTTATAACTTATACCATTGAGAAGTTATGAAAGGGTTTTAAATACCTGACAATGTAAAAATGTATCTTACACATACATGCATATGTGTACACATGTATGCATATAAGCCACGGTGGTACAATGGTAGTGTTGTTGCCTCACAGCAAGAAGTTTTCCTGTTCGATCCACGGTCAAGTGGCCTCCGAAAGACATGGGTCAATGGGTGTGCCTTCGCTGAAGGTTGGGCGTCGGGCTGGCAACTCGGCACCATGAAAAAAAATACTGCCAATCATTAGCAGACCGGAGTTTCACTGTGGTGACCCTCTAACAGGAAAAAGCCTAAATAACCAACAACACATATATCTCTATCTATGGAAGCCTAATATTTGCACGAATCTTGCCTTCATTGAAAAAAATGCTTGCTAGGCATCTAAATATCACATGAGCATCTAATAAATGTCATGCCATTGACTACATCCATTATCAACTGCAGTGTCTGACACAGGATATGTTAAAAGGTGTGACCTGCCATAGCATATTACATACCAGTTTAACCACCAGTCATAGAGCATAGAAATATCACATACCAGGTGCTATTAGAAGTGTTTATAGCACGCTTTAATCCCAAAGGGAAAAGCCTATCCTACACATCGAGGGGTATGTCTACAATTTAAAAAAGGTAACAGAAATTAGAAATTAAAAAATACTGGTCCTGTAAAAATAAGCTAATGGACAACTAAAAACCAGTCAGAGCATCTCTGGTGAATTGTTACAAAAAAGCGGTACACATCAGTATATGCCAGATATGATAAAAGTGGAAGGCTACAGCCCGGGAATTAATTAAAAAAAATTAAGTACCTATATTCACATAGCCCACCTTGTATTATCACTGATAATATATTTGCATCAGCGTCTTCATCTGTGGCAGCAGCTTCGTCTATCAGGAAATGTTTGGCTCAGCGCATCCATAAGTTAAGGAGCAAACAGCTGACAGAAGTTGGTAAGGGAAGGCTGACACTGGCTAATATTAATGTAAGTGAATAGCAATGAAAAAAAACGGTGCATTTGCAGTTAGCAGTTGCCATGATGCAACAACTGCAATTCACGCGTTTGTATTCTCTATCATGTTTAACTTATATAATTTAGCAAGGGCTTGCATTTGGCTGATTGATGGGACTTTTCTCACTATGGGAAAGGTTTGTCACCAGTCAAACAGTTTGCATGCCTATATAACATTTAGTGATATAAGTAAAATGCTCCTCTAATTCACACGTTCGGGTCTAATAAGGCATTGAAGGCTTATACTCACACGTGGAATGCTGTGTTTGAATTATTACAGGATCATGACTTATTTACTAATGTACATTTTGTTCTGTGTGATTTCAAATCAGTTGCAATGAGCAGGATATGCCAAAATATTGTAAACATGCTTAGTAAATTGTGTTTTTCATTTCTCTCAGAACATGTAGAGAAAGACAATCACTTGGTTTAGCAGCTCAGTATGATAGTGACTTGGAATTTCAGATGTGTGTTAAACATTTGCTTGCTTTATGTTTCTTTCATGAAGATGAGGCTAAATAGGCATATGCACAACTTTCAAGTACCTTTCCTGCACAACTGACACCATTCTGTTTTAAACATATATGGTAACATCAGGAAGTTTTCTATGAGAGGCACAGTATGTCCAAAAGTTCCACCAGTATTTCCAATTGAATCTTGGAATGTGAGTGATCTCAGCCATCTCTGCATGCCCAGAATGTAAAATACTGTAGAAGCATGGCATAGACAGTTGAGATGCTTGCTGGGGAAAAGATAGTCAATCTGTCTGTTATGATGGATGTGTTAGTTTGCAAGCAAAACTGTGTGGATGAGCTCAGGGAAAAAATATTATCTGGCATACTGTTGTCTCCTACAGGGTTTGATTCTCACCTTTAAAAGGGAAATTAGCTAAACTTAAAATGGCTCACAAAGGTAGCTAACCTCATAGTTATCTATGAATTCTAAATGTAGACATCTTATTGTTTGTGAGGACAGAGTACCTACGAATTTTATCTAATAGGGATTGTTACATGACTACTATGTTCTTTACAGCTGAGCGATAATATGACATTATAATGTGTTGTGCTCCTGGAGTGCTGATAATAACACTTTGATGGCCATGCATATGCTTTCTTTCTGAAATTATGGTGAATGCTTTTTAGTTTGCTCATGGAGTTTAAATTTGAATTATGTGCACAATAGATCTTGCTGCATGTTTGCATATAACTCTTCTCTTAAAATTGTGTGATGTCACAATGGGATATTAGGAGATGCTTGTGGTGTCTGAAAGCATACTTGTCTGCATTCTTTTATCTTGGTAGGGTGCAATGATGGTTATTTGCACTGCCCTACTTTTTTAAATTTTTTGATAAGATGACTTTCAAAATTTGCTTTGCTCGATGATCTTCTTCATCTTTCGGCTGCTCCCGTTAGGGGTCACCACAGCAGATCATCTGTTTCCATTTCTTCCTGTCCTCTGCATCTTGCTCTGTCACACCAACCACCTGAATGTCCCCTCTCACCACATCCATAAACCTTATCTTAGGCCTTCCTCTTTTCCTGTTACCTGGCAGCTTCATCCTTAGCATATTTTTCCAAATATACTTTGCATCCCTCCTCAGCACATGTCCAAACCAATGTAATCTTGCCTCTCTGGCGTTGTCTCCAAACCTTCCAACCTGGGCTGACCCTCTAATATACTTATTCCTAATCCTGTTCACCCTCGTCACACCCAGTGCAAATCTTAACATCTTTAATATCTTAACATCTTTGCTTTGCTCGATGATGCTGACATTAATTATTTCCTTTCGATATCTATCAATTTGCTGTTTTAACTGTTCATGCAAATGTTGGGTTCCCATATAGATAGATAGATAGATAGATAGACAGACAGACAGATGGATGGATGGATATAGATTCAAATACATAGATATAGATATATGGGTTCACTACATAATCTCAAACTTTTGAAATACCAAATTTCAAAAGCTTGAGACCATGTAGCCGAAACCCCGGAATACCAAAAGACCAGAAGCGCGAAATTCAAAATCCTGATGTTCAGAGATATTGAATTACTGCTTCTGGTGTTGCGGTTCAGGTAAGTATGTGTATGTAAGTGTGTTTGTGAGGGGATTTAGTGTGTGTAAGTGTATGTTGTGACTGTGATGTATGTGTGTGTGTGTGTGTGTGTGTGTGTGTGTGTGTGTGTGTGTGTGTGTGTGTGTGTGTGTGTGAGGGACTGTAACATGTGGGTGTGAGTTTGCCTTGTGTGTCTGTTTGTGCGATCTCGGAGTTAAAATATTTAAGTAGGGTGTGGGGACGAGGGGGTTTGCCCCTGCTTATCTGTAGTGTAGTGTGATATGTTTGATTGTGGGGGGAAGCTCTGTGTATGTGTGTGCTATATGTGTGTTAGATGTTCGGGATTTTAAATTTCGTGCTTGTGTAGTTTCGATATTTAGGGGTTTCGGGTTTATAGTCCCGAGCTTTTGAAATTCGGTATTTCAAAAGTTCGGGATTATGTAGTGAACTTTTATATATATACATATATATATATATATATATATATATATATATATATATATATATATATACCATATTTCACCGAAAATAAGACCGGGTCTTATATTCTTTCTCCCAGCGAAATGGGCATTAGGGCTTATTATCAGGGGATGCCTTATTTACCGGCACCATACAACAATCTGCCTTTATTCATTTATTCATGTACAAAAATCGACATTTATTCATGTACACAAATTGACATTTATTTCATACTTTTCTATTATTGGACAACAGTTCTAATAACTGGTTGACAGTTGTGTGAGAATTCTGCATAAACAGTGCAACAAACATTTCAACTTCAGAATATCTGCACCTTGGCTTTCTCAGTTATTCAAATATAGTCATGTCATCTTCTTCTGGAACATTGTCATAAGTGTCCAGCCCCCAAATTTCTACCTGAATTTCTTGCAACTCCATTTCCTGTAGCACCATTGGCCCCAGTCTGTCATGCCTAGCAATAGAGCTCTCCTTAAATGAGCACTGCTTGTCCAAGTAGCCTGCTCGTAGTGCATTGGCAACACAGCTGTCAGTGATTTTATCCCATGAATTTTTCACCCAAGTCACGACCTCTTGCAGGCTAGGCTTCACAAAGTTTCCATGCTGATTTCTCTCCATTCTATTTTCAATGTAGTCATTGAGTTCCATGCGTAAATGGTCCTTGAATGGCTTTATTGCAATATCAAGAGTCTGGAGATAGGCAGTCATTCCTGCGGGAATCATTATTTGATCTATTCTCTCCGTGCTAGGAATTTTTTCATTTCTTTAGTGCAGTGAGTGCTGGCTGAATCCCAGACTAGCAGACCTCTTTCGCCACCTCGCAAAACAAGTGGTAGCATTACATCGACCATTTTCCTTATAACTGCTTGTGTGCACCAGGCTTTTTCGGTTTCAAGAATGTAAATGCCTGAAACACGTTCAGTCTTATCTTTCTTGCCCTTACTAATGATTAGAGGTGGGGTTTTCTTCCATCTAGACAAATTGCCAAAATACAGGTACCACGTGCATTCTCGTTACCAGTGTAGGGAATGTAAATTGATAAGGCACCCCTCTGATCAATTGCTGTTTGAAATCCTTGGCCCATAAACACTGCAGTTTCATCCATAGCAATCATGTTGGAGAGTTGGTATTTAGAAAAGTCAATGCCATCAACAAAGGAGTTGAACGCAAGTGCACGTTTAATAACTTCAGTATCTTCCAGTTTGAACGTGTTGTTGATCTTCTTAGAGACAGTTCATATCGCTGAAGGAAGCCATCCAGCCAATGTTGCAATGCATTGAATTCTTCTGGGGATATTTCTAACTGTGGTGCCATTGCAAGGGCAAATGCTTGAATATCAGCCCTGCGCACAACCAAAGCCTTTGCTCTCCTGTTAGCAATCCACTCACAGATGATGTCTTCAAGCTCAGGAAATAACGGTTGCCAACCTGATTCACACTTACACTTCTTAGCGTTTCCCTTGTCGGCCTGTTGACTGAGGTTAACGTACGCTGCTCACCATTTTCAGACTATTCGGAGATCTAACGTCTTATCTTTACAGAAAGCTGTCAGATTCTTTCACCGGGAGTCCTCCACGATTCCTTTCTTGTATTCAATGGAATAGCGCTTTCATTTTGCACTCATCTTGTCGGGGGGGGGTAATTGAAGACTTACGCGACCGGAGTGGCAACACAAAATGGCGCCAGTTATGAAGAGAAGACACTACCACAGCTGCTCGTTATCATGAGGGTGCACTTTATACATGTTGTCTGTACTTTGACTGATCAAAGTACACCTGCGTGGGTTTATGGGCCAAGGATCTCAACCGTCAAGTGTGAGTGATAATTAGGGTTACAATAAAAATCCTGGAGGACTCCCAGTGAAAGAGTCTTATGACTTTCTGCAAAGAGAAGAAGTTGGGTGCCCAAATGGTCCAAAAAAGGTGAGCAGAGTACGATAACCTCAGTCAACGGGTGTCAATAATATTATTTTATAATTCAACACGTCCGTTGTGTGTTGTTGACAATATTAACTGCGGCTTATTTTTGGGGTAGGGCTTATATCATGAACACCATGGAAAAAACATGCTAGGCCTTACTCTCTGGGTAGGTCTTATTTAGAAAGAAATACGGTGTATACCCAGTTCCATGGGTTTCATCAAGGCAGATTCCACTGAAGGGAAGTTAGGCAGCATTTTCTCAAACTGTCTTAGTTTGAATGTTGCCTTGGTGGTGGACCTCCATGTTTTACAAGTTGCTCTTGTTAGTAGTTAATCATGTCAGTGAATGGGTTTGTCTGTTTCAATTACACTCCTAACTTGATAAACGGGAAGATTTCGACTTAGGGTCAGTGAATGGGAGGGGATTTGGGTTTAGGGAAGTGTTAGGGTAAGAGTATGGAATGGGAGATTAAGGGTTAGGGGATGATCATGGAATTTCAATTTAGGGAGAGGAGGGGGAGTTTTATGATTAGGGAGTGATAATAGAGTTTTGATTTAGGGAGTGGGACAGGAGTCTTAGGGTTACAGATTGATGTGAATTCAGGTTTGGGCAGTGGGACGGGAGTCAGCATTAGAAAACAGTTGGGGAATTTAGGTTTATGGAGCAGAAGGGGGCTTTAGTGTAGTTTACTAGGATTAGGCTATAGGAGGACCATGTATGCTGTAAGGACCACAGTAGTTGGAGATGTCACTCTTGACTGTAGGGTGGTTGATGGGTTTTACTTGTGTTTGGTAGGTTCACATTCAATGAAATGTTGGTAGATGTAAAGCAACAAGCCCCAAAAATCAGATAATCTTATAATAATAGGTACTCTTGTTACTAAAGAAAAATCTTTAAAGCTATCAAATTGATATAGTTACTTAAAAAATGAAACCAGTTTTAATCGGATCTGCTTTTTGAACTCTTTCATTTAGATATCTCTACATAGGCTGACATGCATAATTTACCATTAAACCTTAGGAGAAATACAAATCATTCAAATACTAAGACAGGATATCTTTATGTATGTAGCACCTTTAGCCTTTCAACCTCTTACTACTACTTAAATTCAAACATAAGGCAAAGTACTAATACCACAGATGCTTCCCTTTTTGTTGAGGACTTTCTTTTTACTGCTCATTTACCTAGATAGGAATCTCAGAAAGTCCTCAGTACCTGCTACATAGTGGAGAATGTATTACAATAAGAATAAGCTGTCAAATACCATAACATGTCAAGACTCTTTATTTCCTCATTTGGCCACATACTTACTTATACATACTCAGATTACCCAATATATCACTGCACCACAACAAAATTGTGTTCTTTACTTAAATTTTCAAGTAATCATTGTTAGAATTATAATTCTGTTAAAAACCATAAATAATAATCCATGCATGACCACACAAAACTTGTTTATAAGATGGGAATTAGTTATTTACCCCCTCTTTCATGGCTATCAAAGCCCAGTGACACACATAATCAACACTCTGACTCCATCAAACAAGTGTGTTTTAACATTTCTTTGATATTTCTATTCTCTCTCTCTCTCTCTCTCTCTCTCTTTTCCCTCTCTCTCTGTTACTTTAAGTTATTATTTTACAGTGTCTGCTGTATGTTTTAATGGGTCAGTCAGACATTATGCTGAGCAGAAAAAAAAACTTTATGCTCCTCTATTTGACACTCACTTATCCAACCATAATATATAATTTCATTGTAAATGTCATTTATCAATTAAGAAATTCACAACAAACCAGATCTAAGCCATCCTTCAACTCAAAGCACACCAATGCAATAATGCAACAGTTTAAAAAGTTTCTTTTTTGTAATTCTTACTATAAATAGTCTATTTGTTTTTCTTATTTCCTGTTACAGGAACTGTAAGAATTATTATATCAGGTAATAGTCTGGTCTTTCTACAACAGGAAGATAAAGGTTTATGCTGCTCTAATAACTGCATAAAAGACAACACAGTACTTACAGCTGAACAACTACAATGCAGTACTTACAGCTTAACAACTAATTGCTAAGTTCAGTCTGATGAAACATGTCTTTTAATCTGTATAACTTCTTCATGATTTCATCATATTTCCACTTGACCTGCTATCTTGGACTCAGTGAGATATATTGCTAGCATACAGAATGGAGCAGAGCACTCAAGAAACCATATAACCAAATCATAGACATATTTAAGGGTCCTCTACAACACTGTTATTGACTGGCTATATGTATAAGCACAAGGCTTTGAACAATTGATGGCTCATCATACCTGCTATATCTCTGGATTGGCGCTTCTTCATAAAGCCGCTGCAGCACACATAAGATAGACAGACTATTTCTGTGTAATACCAGATTGTTAGCAATATCAAAAAATAATTATGTACAGGAACAGCATATGTTTTGTAAATGTCCAAAGACATTTGAAAGATTAAAGGAAATGATTTCCACATTTTGTAGACAATTAACAAGCTGATGACCAAACAAATAGTTCTGTCAGTACTCCCATACAAAGCGGTGTACCACAAACTCACTTTGAAATATTCTCCCGGATTCTCTATGCCTTGCACGGCATGCAAGATCAGTGCAGGAGCTCTAGCAGGCAATATGTCTGCCGTGCAATCCAGGAACAGCCTGCAGGGGGCGTGCACGAGCACTTCTGCACTAGTCCTGCACGGACTAAGCCCCTGTATGCAAATCACCCCCTTTGCAGGAGAAATCCATGCAAATGAGGTGAATTTGTGATCCAGGAAGCTTGCAACCGGTCGTGCAGGACTAGTGCATTCTGCAGAAATGTACTCGATTAGTAACCGAGTACATTTCTGAAAAATCCAAAACAGAGCTGTGACAGCTCCAAATAAAGGCTGCATATCATCTAGGAAGCATTCCAATGGCCAGGTATAAGCTCACTGACATTGCAAACAGCCAAAAAAATTTAAAAATCTACTTTTCTTTTTTTTTAGCCGATCACGGCTATTAAAGTGTAGAGCAGTGGCGCGCAAACGGGATCGGGGGGAAAAATAACAAAATAAACCTAAATTAAGCATTCTAACTAAAATCACTATTCTGCCATGCAAGTCAATGGCAGGTAGATGACAACATGGCCAGTGAGTAGTGGTTGCTAAGGGGGGAGGCTTAGTGTGAGACATGTAACTATGCATTAGCAGGCAATCCTATGCAAGTGAGGGGAATGATAGTGAATCCCAGTTTTCCCCAGCATGCTAGTCAGGTCCCAACAGTGTAAGAATAGGAATAGCTTGGTGCAAGCTTAGGAGTTAGGTGACATCATGGAGGGGGTGTTGGGCATACTGTAAGCGGATAGGAGCCCTGTGGGTTGGGTTTGCTCCTAGCTTAGCACAGCTAAGCTGGGGGGGGTGTCTGAATCTGCCTAGCACCCTCTACATTGCCTAAGTGGGTGTGCACACCACACACCAGCTTTTAAAGGAAGAAAATAAACGATAAAGCAGGAAATAGCAGCACTGTGCACATCTGAGCACTCTGTTTGCATCCCTGGCTTAAACAGGAAGGCAATGGGAAGGGAAAACAGCAGTAAGAAGGCAATCTAGGAGAACTAGCATAGCTGGCAGGTGAAATGTATCAGAATCAGCCAATTACACAGGCAGCAGCCCAGCCCAGCCAAGCACACCACTATAAACTATGCAAACAACTTCCCCTCTGTTTTTCTCACACTCTACACCACCGGTGTAAACAAGCATGTAACTTTTAACAAACAAACCTACAAATGAGAGGGGCTGCAGCAGGCAACATAGAACAACATGTGTAAGAGGCTGAGGGTGGTGAGGATGTGAATGCTGTCAACCAACTCACAGTGAGGAGATGGAGAAAGGGTAACCTACCAGGGGCTACATGAGCTGGAGATAGTGGAGCACTATAGGGTGGATAGGTACCTCCTACAGCAAATTGTTGAGCTGTGCCAGCCACGCCTCACACACAGAACTAACAGAAGGGAACCCATACCAGTGGATACCAAGGTATGTGTAGGCCTAAGAATACTAGCTACAGGTACCTTCCACAGGTCAACAGGGGATATGATGGGAATCTCACAGCCATCAGAATCCAGGGTACTCCACCAGTTCCTGGATGCCATGTCAGCACATGTTGATGAGCATGTATATTTCTCCAACATCCATGAGGCATTGGCCAGCAATATGCAACTGTTCCACCAAATAGCAGAATACCCTGAGGTAGTGGGTGCTATAGACTGCACGCACACACATCAAAGCACCACCTGGTGAGTGGGGTAGGGTCTACATCAACTGCAAGAGCTCCCCCTCACTGCCAGGTTGTGTGTGATGCCCAGGGCATAATAATGAATGTGTGTGCTGGCTGCCCTAGAAGCTATCACGATTCCCACATCTGGCATCTGATGCAGCTGTACCAGAGATTTGCCAATGGGGACATCCCTGATGGTCACCTAGTGGGGGATGCTGGATACACACTGGAGCCATGGCTGATGACACCCATCAGAAATGCACACACACCCGAATAAGAACTCTATAATGAGGCACATGCACAGACCCAAATTATAGTAGAGCATGAGTTTGGGATGCTCAAGTCACGGTTCCGGTGCCTGGACACATCCAATGGAGCCTTGCAGTACTCACCAGCTACATGTTCCCAAATTGTCCTCATATGTGCCATGTTATGCAATATGATCCTGTGGAAACAGCTGTAGCAGAACCAGCACAGGGCAGGGCCACACAGCCCTCCACCATTGCCAAGGTCTGCACAGGCACAGAGTGACTCGGAGGCAGAACAACCTGAGCCTGCTTTGGCAAAAAGGCAACACATAGCACATATACTGACACATGAGGGACCCAGGGAATAACACCTCTATCTGACTCTCGCATACAGTAAAAGGGATGCAAAATATTACACTACCTGTGCTCAACCATGTGTAGGGAGTGTACCATGTGCATCCGACATAGGCAGCCCTGCAGCATCACCTTCAATACTGGGACACCCACAAGGTAAGTGACTCACACATGCCAGTCGGGGGGGTTCACATACCCAACAACAGTCACAGCCAGCAGGACAGGTATAAACAAACACAAACAAAGGCTGTGCTATGACCTCAATGATGCCTATGGGTACCCCCCCGGCCTACAAAGACAGACTACAGCAGGTCAGGCAGTGGGATGTCAGTTCTGAAGGGTAGGAAGTCAGAAACTAATAAATAGGTAAATCAAAGCTATCAAAGCTATGATCTGTAGTACACTGGTATGCCTCTAGTCAGCATGATAGGTAAGAATACAGAATGAAATGGAGTACCTGACATACCAGTACAGTTGTGGCAAATGTGTACAAATGTCAAGTGTGCCCCCCCATCCTACATAGTAATGTAATAACAGTCAGGTCTGCCCCCCTCAATCCTATGTGGAAATGTAGAAATAGTCAGGTGTGCTCCCCATTCTATATAGAAATGCAGTAACAGTCAATACCAAATGATCGACAGATACCCTGCAGAAACAGTATGCTACCTGTAGGTGTACAACACAAATGGACAGCACTACAGTACAAACTACCTGGACTCAATCCAAACAGTCAATACAGATGGGCATACAGGGCATACTCACACACTTAGAGGAATGAAGACAATGTCAGTCAACAACATACTGAAAGGTCATACTGGGCATGCTCACACACTTAAACACATGAAGGGCATGTCTGCAAACACCAGTGGACCAGACATATCTGGCAGTCACAGATGTTAGTGCAGACACTCCTCAGTATGCACCACACATCATTTGCACACACAGTAGATAAGAATACAGACCTATATCTAAGGACAACACACTATAATAAGCCAAAGGTAGAAGTACATAGATGTGTGGAAGACAGTGACTGTGACAAGAGACCATCCAGGCCCATCCCACCCAACACACAGCCAAAGGGCCACAACCACATGAGGTTCAGATGTCACTCACTGTAGATACTAGCCACCAGTATCCATCAGCAGTACAGACTATGTGGTGCACGTGCTAACAGTGCAACATGACTGTACAAGAAAGTAGCCATCTAGCAGCTGTATAAATGTACCTGTGATGTATGACCCTGTGTGTGCCCGCATGTGGTGTGTCAACCCCCAGATGAATGGGCTATGGCCCATGGCCACACACTGCCCTCCCCATAGCCCTACTATGACAAGCCTGCTGAGGCCATCCACCTAGACCTGCACCTTTGGGAGAGTTGTAGCCCAATAATCTCTGTAGTGCATCCTTTAACTGCATACTGCTGTAGTGTGATAAATTAGTTAGGTAGGAGTTCTAATCCCAGATTTGGCAAGTGTGTGTGCGTGTCTGTCTGACTCTGTCTGTGTAGAGAGCAATGCTTTATAGGGTAGTTACACTCCCTACAATTAAAATGCTGTACTTTGGCAAGGCTGCTGAAGTCATCCGCCTAGAAATACACCTCTGGGAAGATTATAGCCCAGTAATCTCTGTAGCACAACCTATAACTTCGTTCTGCTGTAGTGTGATAGAATAGTTAGGTAGGAGTTCTAATCCCAGACTTGGCAAGTGTGTGTGTGTGTGTGTGTGTGTGTGTGTGTGTGTGTGTGTGTGTGTGTGTGTGTGTGTGTGCCTGTCTGACTCTGTGTAGACAGCAATGCTTTTTAGGGTAGTCAAACTCCTTACAATTCAAATGCTGTACTTTGGTAAGGCTGCTGATGGCATCCACCAAGAAATACACCCTGGGAAGGATGTATCCCAGTAATCTCCAGAGCACGTCCTATAACTGTGTACTGCTGTACTGTGATAGAATAGTTAGGTAGGAGTTCTAATCCCAGACTTGGCAAGTGTGTGTGCGTGTGTGTGCTTGTGTGTGTAGAGAGTGATGCATTTTAGGCTACTCACACTCCTTACAATTCAAATGCCCTACTTTGGCAATCCTGCTGATGTCATTCACTGTGAAATAACCTTTGGGGAAGGAACACTCCACCACGGCATAGTGCTATAGTGTAATATACCTAGTTAGGTAGGAGTTCTAATCCCAGACATGACAGAGATGTGTGTGTGTGTGTGTGTGTGTGTGTGTGTGTGTGTGTGTGTGTGTGTGTGTGTGTGTGTGTGTGTGTGTGTGTGTGTGTGTGTGTGTGTGTGTGTGTGTGTGTGTGTGTGTGTGCGCGTTTGTCATTTGTGGTGGTGGCTATGAGTGTGTATCAACTGGACTCAATCTAGAGCGGGTTTTGCTAACTTCTTATATGGTAGGCCAAGTATATATCACAATGTCCACCATACAGGAATAACAGTTGTGACATAGCCAAGAGGCTGGTGTGCAAATCCATACCCCTAAATGTGACATCAATGCCAGATGAACAATGTTAGCAACCCTTGTATTACCCAAGTTACACTTTCAACCCATGTCACATACACACACACACTTGTCTAGGCAACAGCTGCTATGTTGGTAGTACCCTGCATATTGCCCACTGATAGTAACCATGGTGTGATTACAGTGGGCTACAGAGGGCATGGCACCCTGTCCATCAGTCCAATAGGCATGTACATGCTGACAGTGTACCTCCCCCATGTTCCCCACTGGATACCTGCAACACCTGTGGTGCCATCAAATGTGATCCACAAAGGACATAAAATGCCTGTAACATAAACTCTGTATCTGGGAATACTGGTATCATGCTAACAATGTAAGTGCAGGGTCAACCTGCTGTCCATGAACAGTTCCCACCACATGAGGCCAGGACTGGCACATATGATGATAATGAGATGTGTACACAACATGGGCAAGACAGCCCCAGTACAGTACCATGTCACTGTACATGCATGTGGGAGGTGTGCACATCCCAGATACTGTCCATATCATGGACGAAGGAACACATACATGGCAAGCAATGCACAGCATTGGCAACATGCAATAGTCACCGAGGTGACTGGATGGTGAATACAAAACCCACCTGTGTGGGCATCTCCAGACAATACACCCCAGAGCCACAATGCAGACCATTGTCATGTGGCCTGATGCCAAGGTATACCCATCAACTAGCCTTGTATAGTTGTCTGGCACCATCAACCACAACACACCCATGAAGCAGTGCACACATGCATGTCAGTACTGGCACCCATGTCTGTGTGTGTGGTGTATGATGTGTATGACCACATTCACACTCACTGCAACCCTCATTGGCAAACTGAAGCATGCTGTCAGATGTCAGACACCTCCACATATCCTTTGCATATATAACCTCCGTATGACCCCTGTGGTGCATGCGATACCTGCACAGTACTGTGTTGTGGCAATCCCACTAGAGCTGAGTTGTATTCCTGGCCCTGCCAAGTGTGGCAATGTGCGTGCATCCCTGTGAGAGTGTGGGTGTGTTGACACTGACACCTGTTCATGCAGGTAGGCATGTGTACAACACCTACCACATAGCTACCATAACCCTGTTGCAGACGTCACTCACCATCACATATACATTCTGAGGGCTCCCCAACAGGTAACCCATGTGGCGCATCCAATAACTGCATGGACATGTGATAGCACTACATAGTCATTGGAGGGTTGATTCCCTGTACTGGCAGGTGTGTGACACAAACATGCATAGATTTACTCTCCCACCCCTCCCTAGCTTTTCTGTGCCTGTGTCTGCCTCTCTTACTCCCTCTCTGGTGGATGTGGAGACTTACATCTGCTTTGCTTGGGCAGCAGCATGTGTATTTTAAGTGATGCTCAGGATCAGCTGATGGTCTCTGCATGAATTGCAGCCCAACTCTAGCTGATTGCATGTGGAACAGCTGTTGTAACATTCCCATAGCCAATTGCATGGAAACACACACCAATATCTAGGAACATCATGTTGGTGTTGGACCATTCATTCACTGTGAGCAGGAGCTTGACCTGTTGTCTGCCAAACAGCATGGATTGTGGTTTACCTCTAACAACATACACTGTGGAAACAGGCTAACACACAGGAGGGGGATGTGCCTGACCTGACTACAGACTGTAAGTGTTGCTATACTGCATTTGGAGTAATGTTGGTTTAACAGGGTGTGTGTGGATATGGCTGTCCTACATGTTTTAATAACTGCCATGTCATTGCTATGTTTATGAGGAAACCCCATTTGTAGGGTCATCTGCAGAATGGGCAGTATGTGTTGCCTTTTGTTTCATGTGTTACCCACAGAGCACCTATCTGTGAACTGCAGAAGGTAGTGTGAGGACTGCATTCTGTAGATGGTGACAGCCGTGAGAGCTACTGACTTCATATCCCTCATAGGACATATGGTGCAACAAACCCTGTTACAACAGTACATGTATGAAGTTATCACAGCAACATGTCAATACTGGCCCTGTGTATGTGCCTCCAGCCACATCCCTGACAACCTTTGTACATATGTCATGCAGTAAGGGGTGCAGATGTACTGTACACCATAATTAGTGACATCATATCTGATAACAAGCCAGTGAGATATCAGACTGCTACACATGTAATGTATAGTAGGGGTTATATTTGATGACATAACCTGGACATTCAGTGGTTGTGTGTACAATACTGAGGTCTGTGTACTTATGGTGATTGTTGGCAATTTGTGTATTGTTGATATGTACCTTGGCCTGCATACAGATAGTGGTAGATGTCATTGTTCTTGGTCCTGTTCTATCTGATGTTACATGCTGCTCCACTGTATGTTACCCTATCGGCTTACATGTTTGTAGGGCCATACATGCACATATCCCATACCACAGACAAGCAGCGGACCACACTGTGTAGCGGCCCAGTATATGTAGGGTTAGTGTGTGGGTGGCACATATGTGGTTGGTGTTGAACAGATAGTCCATATACTGTACTAATATGTTAGCATGCCATATGTAGCTGTGGCTGTGTTCCCATTGGTTGTGGTGATGCACTTACACACAGGTGTACTTTACTCTGTGCTGTGGCATGCACGTAGAATCTGCTTTCTATGTGCAGGTACATGTGCATTCCCCCATAGGAAATGTAGGCCAGTGTTGAGCCAGTCTGCCTGCAGCTTACACAGTGCTGTGTTACATGCCTAGCAGCTTAGTGTACTTACCCAGTGAGATGTAATGTCCAGTTACTTGCCAGATGTACTGCTGCTGGGCCACCATAACACTCATGTATGTCAGACAGAGCAGTGGGATGATATATGTACATATACTTATCCAGATATCTATATAGAATATTGACATGCATAAATGGATATGTATATGTACATAGATATACAAATAAACACCCAGATATTTACATATACAAAGCAATATATGTCTACACATCTACAGATAGAGATACATATGCACATATACATATGGATATCTACATATATTTTGACAGTAGTAGCTATATCAGGATAGATATGTATGCACATATAGTTATTGATATCTACATATATATATATATATATATATATATATATATATACCAACATAACTAGACATATCTGTACACATAGGATGTGCATACATATATAGCTATATATACATATATCTATATATACATATATGTATATCTATGTATACATATATCTATATATACATGTATGTATATGGCAGCGCTACAGAATCCTGAGAGCCCAAAGTCCTGAAGACCATCGGGGGTTAGCTGCCTTAAGGTGTATGGATGTACATTACCATACAATCCACCTTGGTTAAATGCAGGCTTAGTGCCACCTGCCATACAGACTGTTCTGTTTGCCAGTGTGCTTGTGATGTTGTCAGTTGTGCCTTGTTATGTAACAGTTACATCCCAGTGTGTCAAATGAGGTCTTTGCCCCCTAGGGATTGTCTACAGAGTGTAGATAGAGGCTGGTAAACTATACACCTGCACTACTTACTGTTGATTGTTTGGTATCCTGTGGCCCAGTCTGTCTTTACTATTGTACTACTTGATGGCCTTGGCCCGGACAGCAACATTTGCTAACTTTTCCAGACTGCTGTATTAGTATAACTGTTTCACAATTGCATTACTCAGTTTATATGGATATCCTTGTCTAAACAGCGATATGACATGGCATATACAACTGTAATAGTACACAAATAAAGCTTTCCCATTTACGCACACCTGTGTGTGGTGTTATATCCTTTGATATCTCTGTAGGTTTATGTTGCAGGCAATGAATGTCATTTTAATGGGTGGCTCACACAGTCTCCAGCTGGTAAGGTGGTAACTGTAATAATAGTGGCTGTTCCATATTGTGTGCATGTACTACATATGTAACTTACTGTACATATCTCTGCGTGTTTATATGTAGTTACATATATATCTATTTATATGTATATACATATATGTATATCTGTATATGCATATATGTGTCTGTGTATATGTATCCTAGGGATGCCCATGTCATGTCTGGTCCTGGTTATGAGATCTGCAACACTTGGTAGTGTATTGCAGGGGGTCGTGTTTGGCTGTGGGGGGGAATACCTATTCATACAAGACGTTTATTTTTTGGGGCCTCTCAACCCCATTAACATTGCATGTGTACAAATATGTTTTTGTTATTTCCCCATTATTATCTACAGATGTATGTCTGTATATACCTATATATATATATATATATATATATATATATATATATATATAAATATATACTGATATACTGACATATATATAACCTGATGTATATATTTAGACATATAGGTGCAGACATACATAGTACATATATATATATATATATATATATATATATATATATATATATATATATATCTGTGTGTGTGTGTGTGTGTGTGTGTGTGTGTATATATATATATATATATATATATATATATATATATATATATATATATATATATATATATACTGGCAGGCAGAGTTTCACAGGCACAAATCACTCAGGTGATGATAAACCAAAAGTGTATTTAATGATAAAAATCCACAAGAAAAAACAAACTGTGAGCGCTTTCATTAAACAAGTGTTAACTTCATCAGACACCATTAAATTGTAAGACAACCATTTATATACATATAAAAAACACTCTGATTGGGTAAGCAAAGAGAGGCAGCTAGCTAAGCAACACTGAGACAGAACATTAATTAACCCCTTGATGACTGTGTTACAGATGAAACTGTTGCATCTTAAATACAACTAAAACTTGTAATTAAAAGATAAATTATTAGTCTCATACTTGTGTCGTGAATGATTCTAAATAGGATAAAACTAAAACCAAAGTCATTTTTAAAATCTCATGTTAAATATTCACATAATGCTAAAATGTTTACCAAAGCCAAATACATACAAAAGTGATTGTGCTTAACAAATGTTTTGAGATATTTTGTTCCTTTATAGGGCTTTTAATTTCAATACAGGAGAGATGGATGTCCTGTCATTTATCCCTGGCCATCTATCTGCCTGTAGTAAGATTTGCCACCTTAACTCCTTTAACTCTAACTGAAGTCCCCAAGGCTTTTTGTCACTGATGTCCACATGGTCTATTGCCTTAAATGTGAAATTGTGGCCAGTATTGTCCTGAATATGCCTCGCTAAAGCATTATTAATATTATTCTTTCTTATGGCATAGTTGTGTTCATAAATTCTGGCGTTAAATTTCCTTTCTGTTTTGCCTACATGAAATGCTAGGCATTGGTCACATGTAGCCATGTAGACCACTGCCTTGGAGTGACAGTTATATTTACCTTTTACATAGTGGTCTATACCATTCACTGTCAATTTGCTGCCTGATTTCACCTTGTAGCACCAGTTACAAGACTCACATTTGTACATCCCTACACGTCCTGTTCTAGTGTAGTTAGAACCTTTCCTAAAAAGGTTTTTTAAGTTTGAGCCCCTTCTGTATGTAACTATAGTTCTTTCTCCTATTTGTGCCCTGATGTACAAGTCATCCATTAAAATGTCCCAGTTCTTATAAAAAATGGACATCAAGTGGTAATAGTCAGAGTTGAATATAAGCACCGTACATCTACAAAAATAACTTTTTTCCAACTCAGGTCTCCCCTCTTCAACTTCAGAGGAGCTGTTGTCTAGTGTGTTTTCCCCAACTATGGGCTTAAAATGCCCTACTCTTCTTTTAACTATCACTTCCTGCATAAGCTCATTAAGCAAGTCTGCTGGGTACTCCCTCCTCAAGAACATAGTTTTTAAGTTGTCACATTCAATGAGAAAAGCTTCTCTGGAGATCATACGGGCTGCTCGAACTAGTTGCCATTTAACTACCAACCTCTTTTGATACTTGGGGTGGGAGCTAGTGTAATGCAGGAACGAGTTTGAGTAGGTCTCTTTCCTGTGGATCCTAGTAGCGTACTTTTCATTATGTGTGTCTTTGTATAAGTGGACATCAAGGTAATTTATGTAATCCAGGTTAATAACCCAAGTGAACTGCAGGAATGTAGTGGGGGTGTTAAGGTATCTCAAAAACTCTTCCAAAACAACCAGTGACCCATTCCATATCAAGCTGATATCATCTTGGTATATATAATACAGTTTGACCTTGGAATAGTACTGAGACTGAAATACATAATTTCTTTCCCAGTATGCCATTACCATATTCGCAAATGCCCCACCACAAGCTGAACCCATTGCCACTCCTATGGTCTGCAAAAAGTACCTGCCATTAAAGGAGAAATAGTTTTTTCTTAAAACAATTTCTAATAATTCCAAAATTAGATTAATTTTCTACTGGTTAACTTTGTATAACAACAGTAGGTCACCCACCATACCAGAGTGAACAGTACCAGAACAGGTTATAATGGTCTGTATTTCTCAGCACAGTGTTCATATCCAATGTACCTGTGGGAGCAATGTTTGTTAGCACTACCTGACTGTTGCCACACAAAGTTCCAGATTACACATTAGTATTATGTACATACCTCTCACTCTGTTACTGTACACACTCTGGTCACAGCTTGACAACATGGGAGTGTAGATAGGACATAATTGAAATATTACTCTCCTAACAGTTTTGGGGGTTGCTACAGTGACAGGTGTGTTCTCATGATGTTTAACAATCACTTGTATTCCCTGTTTGCTGGCTAAACATCTGAGATCATCTCACAGACTTACCAGGTAGACAGGGGGACAGGCAGCAGATATTGGCACATATACTGGACATTCTGGCCTCATCTGTACAGTTGTGGGGTATGAATCTGTATGCAGTCTAAGTCCACTCCCAGGATTCAGACCATGGCTGTGTCTGCTACAACATAAACACTGTCCATCACAGTTGTGTCTGCTATATAGATATTGCTGTATATCTCCTATCGGCTTTCTGTCTTACTAATCCCCTGTGCTTTTGCATTCTGACCTTGTATTACAACACTCATATACAGATTTCCTAGACAGTTATATGTTGTTGGACAGTGTGGGCGACAGTGATGTGTAGTACCTCATTATTCAGAGCAACTACATATCATTATTGTATTTCTGGGCACAGTGTTGGTATCTGACAGACCTGTGGGAGGAATGTTTATTAGCACTACCTGAATGTTCTCATACACAGTACCAGATTCCACATTACTATTATGGACATACATCTCACTCTGTTACTGTACACACTCTGACCACAGCTTGACAAGTTGGGGTGTAAATGGGACATATGTGGCTTCTTAGTCACATAAGGTATTGGGGAGTTGCTAGTGTGCCAGCTTTGTTCTCATAGATGTGTGTCAATCAGTTGTATTTCCTGTTTGCTGCCTATACGTCTGGGATCATCCCACTAATTTCCCAGGGGGACAGGTTGATAGGCAACAGATATGGGCCACTTTAATAAACATTCTGGACATATCTGTACATTTGTGAGGTATGATTCTGTATGCAGACTACTACCACTGGCAGGATTTGAACTGTGGCTGTGTGTGCCAAATAAGCAACAGTTCACATCTCAGTTGCATGTGCTATTCAGTTTTTGTTGTCTGTGTTTTCCCTGTTTACTATGTGTCTCTCAGTTGTACTAAATGGCCACTGGGGAGTACACCTGTCATATACAGGCATTCCTACACATTCAATTTATGGTGCACAGTGTGGGTAACAGTGCTTAATACTACAGTACTATTACGTGATTGCATATCTACATTACCATATGATACCAGGATATACACATGCAGTCCAGCAGTTAGACCTGTTGTGTCAGGCTATTACACTTTTATTGATTTACAAACAATATGAGACTCTTACTGCCATATTCTCTAGTGTATGCAGTACTTGCCTTGAAAAATACAGGTTTTATACCAGCAATTAATTTACTACTACTGTTATTTTTATTTCCTATGACAGTAAAAGCATGAGTATTACTGACCTGCCTCACATCGCAACCTCGCCAGCCGATTGATGTGGGCCTTCTGGTTCGCCGCCCACTCCATTGCAGCTGTGGGGGGACATAAGAGGAATATTTAGCCATACCTATCCATGATATACCTGAGCTGGCAAGTATTACACACATACTTGGGTGATACTTATATACAACTGGAACATCCCCTGCCTCTCTAGCCTCCTGGAGCCACTCCTCCAAGAGGTCCCCTTACTCCACTTCAGGTTGGCATAGTGGTGCCTGACCTGCTCACCAGTTTGGGGTATGCCATTGGCACTGGTGAGGTCATAGGTGAGATGTTCCCAGGACTCCGCCTTATATTGGGATCCATGGTACTGGCCCTGCAGCAGTATCTGAGCATGGTCTTTAACTAGGAGTCCTTCCATGACCTTAGACTCCTGGATGCATCAGTGCTGTGCCCAGAAGCGCACACCTTCTCCCCTTACTGCCTTAGTGTCTACAAGGGGAAGCTACAACCAGTTATGAGATGTATTCCCGCCTCTTGGGTTTAAGTAATGCCGATTTCCTACACTTTTCTGTGATTGGCCAGATTTGAAAAGGCTAAGCTATGGGCAAACCTGCTTAATGAAGGTTGGCATTGTTTAAAGGGTTACAACACTGGGCGCATTGAGTTAGCTAGCCTACACATTGCTTACACCTCCTAAGCTGACCTGTGCAATGCTTAGCGTTGCTTACATTAGACTTTGCATTATTTTTTCTTTTTGGCATTGATTTCTTATTCATTACATCTTATATATCTGCCTGGTATCCATGATTAATGTGTACGTACACTCTATGGGGTCCTTGTGTTTTATTGGGGACTTCAACACTCTATTACAATTACACCTCACTTCTGGGCTTACTGCTGTACTCCAGTTCACATATTTATGTTATCTAGTGGGTTATGGAACATATGACTGTATACTGATTCCTGTCACAGGTTCAGTTTGGTTTTACTATGGTGAGGACTTGTTTGCTGATATCTCATTCTTCAGTACTTCTGTGATGGCTTGGTGGTTAACTACTGTGACTATGGTGTATTGGGTCCAGGGTTTGAGACTTGCAGGGTTGTTAATTTTGTTGATGGCCAGAACAAGAGCCATTGGATACAGAGTGATTAAGGCACTTTTGAGCAGTTGTAAGCAGGTTTGCACGATGATAAGCACTGCTAACCTGCTGTTACATCTGCTTACAGAGAGTTAGCTTTAAAATTGCTTAACCAGTGCAGGCATTGCTTACTGCTGTGCAAACGGGCTTAAGCCCACTTACTAGTGCTTAAATATGCTTGCTACTGCTTATTTGTGCTTATAGGTTCATAGGTTGGTACTAGGCTATTGGCCCTAGGGCCTGTACAAGCCTAGCCATAACAATTCCTTGGCTATTTCTTCCCACACTATTTACTTCCCTGGACCCCTGTCTAGCAGGGCGACTGACATGTTCCCCGGGGTGAATTTCCTTTCTCCTATCCAATAATCAAGGTTCCTTTTGAAGAGGGCCAAAGAGGCGCTCTGCTTGACATGTATGGGCGGTCTATTCCAGAGTCTCAGGAGTCTCTGGGTCAGGAACCTATCCCTCCAGCATGTTTTGTTTATTGTGATGACAAAGTTTAGATCCCTGGAGCATGTGGCTCTGAGGGATTGGGATTTCTTTAAGTGTAGCATGTCCAACAGCTCTGGGTTTGACATGGCCTTGTATGTTAAGCAGAGATCGCCTCGGAATAGACGATATGCGACAGAGTATAGCTGGAGTTTTTTAAGATGGTCAGCATAAGGCATCTGCTTTAGGCCTGTGATTTTTTAGTGAGGTATTTCTGCGGCGTTTTTATTCTGAGAGCTTTGCTCTCAGATATGCCCCCTGCATTCTTACATGCTCCGTGTAAGCCTAGGAGCAAAGGCAGTGCACCTCATTATTATGCATGGTGCACTGCCGTCCTGCTCCCAAATAGCTGCCTCCATGCAGGGCTAAGCTAGTCCTGCATGGAGGAATAGTAAATCCGGGGTATTGTCTTCTTTGTTTGTAGCTGCAAGGAAATGCATTTCAAAAAAGATGGAAATCAAGCCAGTCTTCATCTTTTGAGGATTGGGTATTTTGTTTTTTTGGCTTAGTCTCTGTAGTTAGCCTAGATGACTAAGACCATGAGCAGTTAATGAGCTGCTCTCTATGGTCTACAGTTTGAAATCTATCTGCCATCTGTGTGACTCAGAACAAGTCACTTAACTACAAGGTGCTCCAAGATGCGTCTGAAAAAAGCCCATGTGGATCAGTGCTTTACTCTGGTTAACAAATTAAAAAATAAATAAAACAGAAAATGTATGCAATGGAAACTGAAACCAAATGTTTAACATCAAACTTTAAAGCCACTGTAAGCACTAGTCATCTTAAGCATGGCTTTTTGTTTGGCAAACAATGAACATTAATCATGCACTCTAACACATTAAACTATGAAATGCATACTTTTAAACTGTAGTCTATACCACTGTTCATTTACATAGGTTTATTGAAAATATTGACTGAATGTTTCTCATGTTTCCCTCCTTTGCTGTCTATTGTATGTTGCAACTTGTTAAAACTTTAATTAAAAAACAAGTGATATTCACTTCATTACCAACTCATCTATGACCAGATTTTAATTATATAATATGCAAGCTGTTATCATCTTGGTAGCAACTGCCATCACTAATTGACAAAATGTCATAATTGTCTTCGGATCTCTTACGCTAGGAAGAACCTTACTGAAAGCAAACATTGCCTTTCAGTGCAGTAACACTGGGTATTCTCACTTTTTGCTGCTGCTCAAAGGAGCCTCTTGTTTCACTTTTACATTATCCGCAATGTGTGTGTGTGTGTGTGTGTGTGTGTGTCCACAATGTTTGTGAATGTGTGTGTGTCCACAATTATTGTGAATGTGTGCGTGTGTGTGTGTGTGTGTGTGTGTGTGTGTGTGTGTGTGTGTGTGTGTGTGTATCCACAATGATTGTGAATGTGTGTGTGCATGTGTCCACAATGATTGTGAGTGTGTGTGTGTGTGTGTATCCACAATGATTGTGAGTGTGTGTGTGTGTGTGTGTGTGTGTGTGTGTGTGTGTGTGTGTGTGTGTGTGTGTGTGTGTGTGTGTGTGTGTGTGTGTGTGTGTGTGTGTGTGTGTGTGTGTCCACAATGATTGTGAATGTATGTATGTGTGTGTGTCTGCCTGTCTGTATGGGTATCCCACTACAGGAGTTAAATTGGGGATGCCGTGTGTGTGTGTGTGTGTGTGTGTGTGTGTGTGTGTGTGTGTGTGTGTGTGTGTGTGTGTGTGTGTGTGTGCAAGATGGTACCTATGTTACCACAATGCATGGTCGGGTCTGGCAGTTAAGTGTTTATTTCAGAGACATGGTAATTAAGCATTTCTCTGTGTGTCTTTATTATATCTCTAAATCAAAGATTCTGTATGTCACATTAATTGATCAACCCTCACTGGCCAACTAGTTAGGTGAAGATAATCTTTGCGAATCCCAGGGATAAATAATAAAAGTATACATTAAAAATTACACATTCAAAATATGACAAATAGAAAGCAAATAATATGAAGGTAAAGTCTGCAAGAAATAAAATTAAGTGATGGTTTTAACTGAAAAGTAAAAGTAGAGATTTAACTTTACTAGGGATGGGGAGCTAATTTAGGTTACAGGAGAAACTACAGTGGCGAATACTGGATAAGTTAAGGCGATAAATATTACACAATTATAATAGAGCTGTAATTGTTTAAATAATTATTAGATACCTATTAGTATCACTAAGTCATAGAAAAACCCAGCAAAAAAGAATGGTGGAAAGTGATTTTTGCCTTGAGATTGGCAGTTGATAGTTCTTGACTGGATAGGAAAGCCAAAGTGACTAATTTCACTTTATTTTATAACATGGCAATTTGCATGTTACAGTTTAGAGAGCTGTCAAGAGTAATCGCTAAGTATTTAGTGTCGTTAATGCATTCTTAGAAAGTACTGATTTTAGTATAAATGGCAACATTGAGAAAATAGACACTCCTAAAAATTTTTGACATTTGCACCTAGCAAGAGATTGAAGTCTTTTATCCACTGCTCCAGTACGAAAAATCCTTCTGGAAGTTTAGCTTCCATAGGTCTGATTATATGATTATACTGCATAAATTAATAATGTTTAAAGCCTTATTTTTTTTTTGTTAGTCAAGAAGTAGAACTGATATGATTTCACCTTCGTTGAGCTCACTCCATGTAAACAAATGGCACATAAGAGAGCTGTATTCGTGGAATATATTTTCCTAAATCTTTCTTGGGATTTTCAAAGGAGAGATAATCTGTCAACTCACAGGTACAGTTGCAGTCAGATTACTTTTGCTAGAGTTTTGAACAAGTTATTTTGTATGGCAAACAACCTGAAGTTATTTGGCTCAGTCGACTGATGCCCTTTTTGTAGGTGCGTCAGGGAGGCTTCTTTCCAGAAGTAAGGATACTACACCTTGTCTAATTTCTCTGTTTATAAGGAATTTAAGTGAAACTGCTAAGCACTAAGCAGAAAGTTTAACAAATCTGACACAAGTCAAACATAGGCTGAGTTTGTTTAGACTGAAATGGCATTTGAGACAGCATTATAATTTCTTGCAGAGGAGTCTGATGACTAGAAGGGCAAAGGGGCCATTGTTTCAAAGTGAAATAGATAGGATAGATGTAGAAGGAACAGCGTAAGCATATAAGTCAACAGGTCTGCATAGGGGAAAGTAATAGGAGAAGAAGACTGGGTAATATTACAAGGAATATTTAGTAAATTAATTTTATTGGACTCACATAATGACAGAAAGATGACATTTATGAGCAAGAGCAGAGGAAAAATAATATATCAAGTAAAAGGTATAGCAGAGGTAATGGAGTAGGTCCTTGCATCACTGTTGATAGCCATCTCATACGAATAATATTTTGTAATGTTAAGGGAGAATAGAGATTACATTAGAAAACCATAATAGATGGAATTAAGGGTGACAGGTATGAGAGGAAGGTGAAAATAATGCCTTGGAGGTGAAAGCAGTACGTGCTAAGTATGAGGAGTTGACAAGCTATGACTGGAGGGGAGCATTTATGAATTTTATAAGACAATAAAAGAGACAATAAGATAAGTACAGAGCATACACAAACCATTAAGAAAGGGAGATGAATAGTGAAAGTCAGAAAGGAGAAAGGTGAAAATATTAGTACGGTTGAATGAAACAGGGAGAAGGATCCTAGCAGGCAAAACTCAAAGTGGTAACAGTATTTGTAGGCTGAAGAAAGAAAATGGAAGAGACTAATAGGAAATATTTCTACAAGGTGAGGAATACTTGTGGTGATATTTTTTGGGATCTATGGGTGATAGGGACAAGGAAATTCAGAAGGTAGAGGAATTTACTTTTATAGAGATTTAGTGTTTGTGAATTGGGAGGACTGGAAGTTGAGAATACTTTATTTATAAGACAGCTGGACTGATGAATTGATCCCTAGAGTTATAAAGAAGGAAATAGTATTTAAAATATTATATTTATGATTAATGGAGTTGTGGTGTTATAGTGTAGAGTGACAGACTTGAGATTATTGAGTAAATATTTTAAGTTACACTGCTTCTTCTATAGAGTTAGGAACTCATTACCAAGCATGGTTAAATATAGTACAAATGTAACATTGAGATTGGTGGAAATATCAGGCAGGGTGTGATCAGATATTGTATTTATGTATTTCTTTAATTTATTTATTTATTTATTTATTTATTTATTTATTTAATTAATTAATTAATTGTATTTTACATGTGTTTACCAGGATGGTACACTGATCACATCTGATAATTTGCAGGTATAGCCACATGAAATAATTCACAAAAAAAAAAAACAGTAGAGAACAGAGAGACCGTAAGCTGTGCATATCAAAGCAGAACATAAAGCAGCACTATGTAACAAAAATATACAGTAGCATTTAATAGATATAGCAACAATTCTGAGAAAAATGCATATTTACGATTTGCATGATTATATTCCAGGTTTACATCATGGTGGAAATGGTGGGGTAATAAGAATCAGGGCAGAGGGTAGTGGGGTGAGCTAGGAGGTGTTAGTAGTTGAGAGAGAGTAAGGCTAAAGGTTCAAAGACCCTTATGGGACATGACCTGATGTGTGTTAAGTACAGTTTGCTTTGATATGGGCAATTTTTCTAAGTTCATCTATGAAGGTGAGGAAGGGGGATTCCATTTCCTTTAGATGGCTGGGGAGGAATTCATATATTTTAGGAGCATGATCAGAGAAAGAGTGGCTAGTGTAGTATAACCTGGTTTGCGGAGGTTGGATGGGGGGAGTTTGTTTGGGAGATGTATTTTGGGTTGGGAGGGTGGCCTAATGGTTAAGGTGTTTGCCTTACAAACACAAGGTGCAGAGTTTTGTCTCTCCAAGGAGATAGGCTAGGAGGCTTAAAATGGCACACACAGGCAGTTAGCCCTAGTCTAAATCCTACTATGAACCTATTTGAGGTTACAGTGTGTGTCATTAGTATAAAGTTTGGCAGCTTGTGGTGAGAATGCATTAGGCTGGAGATGTTTGATGATGTGAGAGCCTAGTAGCAGGTCTAATCTGTGCTGCATTGGGAACCTTTTTTTTTTTTTTTTTTTTTTTGAGGGTGAGGCAGTAGTAATCATGAGAGGGTGAGTTATTGAAGTAGCAGATTTTGTTTTAAATAGTCTGTACACAGAATTTATTAGAAAGGTATCATGATACAGAATGTCTCGGTACAGAGAAATTCATCTATATGCACAGATACAAGCCATTTTATATTTTCTAAAATAGAAAAAAAAAAAAAAAAAGGTTCAAAGATTTCATAAATGTGATAAAAGCCATGCACACATTTTCAAGGTAAAAGGAGTAAACCGATGCAGATGGGGGGGGTAGCTTAAAACTTTTTGCATGCTTTTATCTTAACATGGTTTATGTATTCACTTTCAAGAAGCCTGTCTCCTATGTGTCATGCAAGTACATATTCCATAAAGTACAGGATGCATATATTTCTTTTGGGGTTACATGATTAGAAGAAACATTTACCACTCGCTTGCCAAGCTCTATTGAACTCTAACAAAAGAGAAGCTATGCTTTAGATGGAAAAGGAGAAGATGCAATTGTTGCAATAGTTTTAAACTAAAAGTATATTATAATAAAGCATTAAAGTTATATATCCATTACAAGTCCCCCCTTTGATGCTATAAAGCATCACAGTCCAAGATTAGTTTAAATCATATTATTGTCAAACATGTAAGTTTTGGGATGTTTTAGTTCAGGTATTACAACCATTGCATGTGTCCATTTTCCCACAAAACAATGTATCAATAGATTTTTAATAAAAGAATATATAAGAGCTATGAAAGGTATGATTATAACAAAGTTAATTACACTTTGCATTATACTGGTACCAGTGTTTCTAAATATATTACCCAATCACCCAAACAAGGTCCAACCAGACTCAGTTTTAGTCATATTAGTGTCCAATTGTTCCATGAAATCAGCCACCTTTTCTTGTTCATCACGAAAGTCTGAAACAAACCTGCAACACCATTTTCCAATCAGATGGCAAATTCTACCCTTCTAGGCCAGTACATAATCAAGAGCTATTTGGGTATGTAAGGCTGTGGCTCAAACTTCAGTCAATTCTCTATTTTCCAGTGGATATGTTCTGATGTCTTATTAGCCATTTCAGCTAACTGATTCACTTCATGCATACACTGTATGCCATACTGTGGAGAAAAGAAAGTTACTGCTTGCTCAGTAGGGTGTATGACTCTCTTATTTCATAACCTTCCAGCAGGTGTAGAGAAAGAAAGAAAAATAGCTGGTGTCATCTGCCCCCACAAAACAACAACCAGACCAGTTTCTGGGTAACCAGGCGTGGGCACAGTCTCCACATACATAGTAATGGTTGTCCAATATTCCCATGCCCTTTCCCCAGTCATAGTCTTCAATCCAAGCCCTACCAATAAATTCTCATCTTGGGTGTTATTGCAATTGCTGTAACCTACTCGCACAGTTCCTTCTGTGGCATAACAAGTATCACCTTACATCAATGCAGCTAATTGGTCATGTATTTTCTTAGTCCAGTCCATAACATTATGCCAAGCTCAACTTTCTACAGCAATTTGCATTTCTAAATCAGTGTGCTGTACAGGGACAGGTAGTATTAGACTGCCCCCCTTGGCATCATTGGCAACAAATCCACACAACCAGCAGCTGGAAACATTATGATCAGTGGCATATTGATGCAGCATTCAAAGAAACAGGTTTTCTGTCATGTCAGTCTGGAGCAGTAAAAGGAGAAGACTAAGTGATGTCACCAGGAGGAGGTGTGGTGCTATTTCCTGTTGACTTGGGAGACGTCAAGCAGGTTTCCTTGCAGTGTGAGATGTGAACTCAATTTGGTATTCTGGCACACTTTCCTGCAGTATGGGTACTTGGGAGGATGAGATGAGATCCCTTTCACCATGGCTGCAAAGAAGATTTGTGCTGGAACACCTTTACATAAACCTAATCACCTTGTCATAACTCATGACAGGGAACTGTTTCTGGTAGTGGAATAGCCTCCTTAGTATGTTTATGGATAGTCTGTAAAATAGAAATAAGTTTTGAACAACAGTTAAGCAAAGCTTTGTTGGTAAATACCAGTTCACAGCTTCTAACTAGTGGGGAAGGTGACAGTCTCATGGGACGATCCATGAGAATTTCATGTGGGCTTAATTTACGAGTAGATTTTACAGTTCCTTGTATACTCATCAAAGCCAGAGGCAAGCATCCGGCCATTTTAATCCTGTCTCACTACAAATTTTGTTAATTCCGATTTTAAGAGTCTAGTTAGACCTTTCAATAAGACCAGATTACTGTGGATGGTGGGGATAATATAACTGTAATGAATTTTTAAACACAGAACACAATTTCTTAACAATTTCAGCAGTACAATGGGTACCTCTATCTGAATAAATACTTTTAATTTTGCAACTACTGTTTTAGCATCACACTTAGAACATGGATAGGCTTCCACCCATGTAGAAAAAACACAGACAATAACCAAAATATATCAGAACATAAACAACTTTTTAATCTGTATAAAGTCCATTTGGATATTTGCAAAGGGCCCTCAAAGTGGGAACAAAGCAGAAGGTGTAGTTTTAACAGGCAGTACAATATTATGTGACAAACAGATCTCACAATTATTGACATAATGGCTAAGGAGACTGAGAAAGAAGGGCAAACTAATCCCGCTGAATAAGATTAAGAAGTCCATGCTTACCAGTGTGATTCTGTAAGTGCTCTGCCTTTACCAACTAGGGTAGCATGGCTAAAGGTGCTATTATCCTGCCATCAGGATGCCTCCACAGTAAATGATCTTACGTTTTACAGCTCACATTGTTCCACTTCTTGTTATCAGCCTCTGAATCTTCATTCTGCAAGGAAATCAAATCGGTAAAATTACAAGGATTGTCCTAACTTTGTTTTGGTTTCATGTACAACGAAAACTACATTTTCAGTGACATCCAAAGCAGCAGCTTGTTTGCCTGCATAATCTGCTAGCTGGTTACCCCTTACAGTGGCAGTATCTGCTTTTATGTCAGATTGAGCTTTAACTAGAGCTAAAGCCTTTGGTAACAACAAAGCACCTAATAAGGCCTTTACAAGCTTTCCATTTTTTTATCTTAGTACCTGCCAATGTTAAAAATCCACTCTGTCTCCACAATTCCTCAAAGTCATGGACTACCCCAAACTCATAACAGCTGGCAGTATACATTTTCACAATTTTATCGTTAGCTATTTAACTGGCTTTGGTTAATGCAATCGATTCAGCAACTTGTGCAGGAGTAACCCCTTTCAGTCATTCCTGACACAGTATTGTATTTTCAATGCATATAGCTATTTCTGCTGTAAGACTTCCAGTTCTGTCTCTCCCAGATGATCCATCCACAAACAGTTCCATTTTTGCATTGTCCATTGGAGTAACTCTCAAATCAAGTCTATGAAAAATCACATGGCTACAAGTATACAATCATGTGGTTCATCATCTTCTGTTATGGGCAGTAGGGATGCTGGGTTTGATACCTGGCATTGGTCAATGGTGATTGAAGGGTTTGGAATAAGCAGTAATTCGGGTCTACTTTAAGCTCTCGAAAGCAGTAAAACCCGAATCTGAATTGCGCGACATGGAAAGAGCGAACTGCAAATACGTCGAACAAATGAAATCACGAAAGGGGAAATATCGAAATCGCATAGTTGGCCCATCTGTGGTATAGCTCCGTAAGATAAGTGTGTGATAGTTACGGACCTTAGGGTTAGGGAGGGGTTAAGGTAAGTGCATAGGTAGGTAGTGTCTGTGAGGTTTTGTGTAGGTAATGTATGTAAGGTTTAGTGTAGGGTTTTGTTAAGTGTATGTGTGTGGAATATTTAGTTTGTTTGGGTATAGCTCCGTAGGGGAAGTGTGTGGTAGTTACGGACCTTAGGGTTAGGGAGGGGTTAAGGATAGTGCAAAGACAGTTGTGTATGTGGGGTTAGTGTAGGGTTAGCAGTAGGATTTTGGTGCTTTAATTTAGGGTTAGAAGTAGGGATTTGGTTAGTGTATGTATGTATTTTTTTTATTGTGTTTGGTTAGGTAGTGTGTTGCGGGTGGTTGGTTGGCCAAATATGACAGTTTGAGGTTTACATTTTCGTGCTTTAGTACGTTCGACATATCCGCGGTTTGCTCTTTATGTGTCACGCGATTTGGATTCGGGTTTTTCGTGTTTCGAGGGTATAAAGTAGACCCCAGTAATTCATATTTCATTAACCTAGCAGATGAGAGATGCTGCAACAGTGCAGATACCACATGGGGAACTGCAGCTGTAAGTTTGTGCCCTGGGACCAGTGTTGCAGATTGTTCTGCCATCAGTGCAGCTGTAAGTTTGTGTCCCAGGACCAGTGCTGCAGGTTGTTCTACCATCAGTGCAGCTGTAAGTTTGTGTCTCGGGACCAGTGTTGCAGATTGTTCTACTGTCAGTGCAGCTGTAAGTTTGTGTCCCAGAAACAGTGCTGCACATTGTTCTACCATCAGTGCAGCTGTAAGTTTGTGTCCCAGGAACAGTGCTGCAGGTTGTTCTACCATCAGTGCAGCTGTAAGTTTGTGTCCCTGGACCAGTGCTGCAGATTGTTCTACCATCAGTGCAGCTGTAAGTTTGTGTCCTGGGACCAGTGTTGCAGATTGTTCTACTGTCAGTGCAGCTGTAAGTTTGTGTCCCAGGACCAGTGCTGCAGACTGTTCTACCGTCAGTGCAGCTGTAAGTTTGTGTCCCAGGACCAGTGCTGCAGGTTGTTCTACCATCAGTGCAGCTGTAAGTTTGTGTCTCAGGACCAGTGCTGCAGATTGTTCTACTGTCAGTGCAGCTGTAAGTTTGTGTCTCAGGACCAGTGCTGCAGATTGTTCTACTGTCAGTGCAGCTGTAAGTTTGTGTCCCAGGACCAGTGCTGCAGGTTGTTCTAACATCAGTGCAGTTGTAAGTTTGTGTCCCAGGACCAGTGCTGTAGATTGTTCTACTGTCAGTGCAGCTGTAAGTTTGTGTCCCAGGACCAGTGCTGCAGATTGTTCTACCATCAGTGCAGCTGTAAGTTTGTGTACCAGGACCAGTGCTGCAGATTGTTCTACCTTCAGGCAGCTTGGTAATCCTGTAACCACAAGGTCTAACAATGAATTGTAATATCAATAGGTCTAAACTCATCACTGTGTTCTTAAACTATTACACCTGCTGCATACCCCCCCCCCTTTTCATGACAGAACAAGGTGAAATGTTTCTTATAATCTGAAAGTCTTATGGCTGGGGCTGTAGCAAGGGTTTGTTTTAAGAAAGTAAAAGCACTTTCTTTCTGTTCTTTCCAGGGCAATGGCTCTGGTGTGTCTTGTTTAAGCATATCAGTCAAAGGTCTAGCAATTTCTGCACAATTTGGTAACCATTGCCTAAGTATCCACCCAAACCTAGAAAAGCTCATTAAAGTTCTGAGTAACAGGGCAGGGTACCTTGATGACAGCTTCAACATGTGAAGGCAAGAGCTACCTCTCACTGTGTGACATTAAGTGTCCTAAATACTTTTTAAGTGACCATAACTGAAGCTTTTCTTTTGATACTTTGTGTCTCTCTTTTGCTAATTCAGTCAGTAAATGTATAGTGTCTGGTTGACAGTGTGCTGGTGTACCAGAAGCAAGTAAATCATCTATGTATTGCACCAATGCAGATTTTCAAGGAAACTGGATTTCTTCAAGGTCCTACTTTAAAAATGTGAAGATTGATGGACTATCAACAAACCCTTGTGGCAGTCAGAACCTCACATAGTGAATTCCCCCCATCTCTAAAGGTAATAAATACTGGTTATCTGGATGAATAGGGATGGAGACGAAAACTGGACCTAAATCTGCTACAAAAAAACAAGTAGCCCACTGTGGTATGCAGCTCAATATGATTGCTGGATTTTGTACTACAGGGTATGAAGGGATAACAACCTGATTTACTGCTCTTAATTCCTATACAAACCTGCATGTATCTATGCCTGGCCTTTTAACTGGAAACAATGTGAGTGTTACATCAATCACTTCCTCTTCAGATTCAACCAGTAACATCCAAATAAACACCATATGTATTGCAAAAGGTAGTATATCCAAATTTACAAAGCAGATCTCTACCCATTAAGTTTGTGGGAGCTGAGGTGCTTGATAGTAAGGCATGCTTATTTTCAATCGGCCCTAAAGAGACCAGAAGAGGTTTAGATTCAGGAAAAACAGTGGAAGTGTTAGCAACACCCACTGCTGACACCTTTTCAGATTATACTGAAATTTTATCCTGCTTACTTATTTTCAACACAGATTGAGTCACACCAGTGTCAATCAGAAACAGACCATCGTTTTGTCCTACTTTTAACTTAACAAAAGGTCCTTCTTGATCTACTTGCATTAACACTCATGCTGAAGTCATCCTTTCTCCCTGAGTGTTGTCAGTACATTCCTCCTGATGTTTCCTCCCACACTGGGGGTGGGGGGTGGTTGAGAAAACATTGAAGGATTTTGATTTTGTAACTGCTGCATTTGCTGTTGTTGCTGTTGCGGATTAAGGCATTCTCCTTTCCAGTGTCCCATTTGTCCGCAGTTGTGACAATTTTGTTGAAAATCCATTGTTCTTACTCTACCTTATGTACCTTCCCTACCTCAGCCTCTGCCTGTACCCCTTCTTTCAAAACTCTGTATTTGTAATTGCACGAGTTTTGTTGTCTGCACCTCTTCTCTTTTTATCTACTTGGTCCATGCAGTGGTCTGTGAATTGCATTAACTTATCTATGTCCTGCTCCTGCCAAGTGATCTGGGTTTGCTTTAACAATGCCTGCGCATTTGGTAAGAGTCTGTGCACAAACACACAATTAAAAGATGCTCTAGCATTTGCCATTCAATCTGCAATACCAGAATGTGCTGAAAATACTTCCCTAAGTCTGCTAAAGTAATCAAATGGTGTTTCTCCCTTACTTTGCTTACATGCAGCAATTTTATCCCAGTTTGGTTTAACAGGACGGAGTGTCAACATTTCTTGGAGGAGATTCTGTCTGACTTCTGTTAATGCCCCATTCCCTTCAGCGGTTGAGTAATTTGGGTCTTCTGCTGGAGCCAATCCAGCTTTGTCTTTCAGTTTGTTATATGTATCAGGCGAGACTACGGCTTTTAACAACTGCCTTAAATCTGTCAGGGTGGGTTCATATATTTCAGTAACAATGCTTGATTCATCCTTAAATTTTTGTAGGTCTTGCCTAATTTTAGGAAAACTTTTAACTACAATATGTAAATTGGCAAGTGTCCAAAGTATGTGGACTAATGTCATAGTACCATCTGGATGTGGTATTTTGTGAGGCGATATAGAGAATTATCAATCTGCTCTTTTCGCTTCGCAGCCTGCCTTGTCATTTGGTGAGTAAAATGTACCTTTTTACCCAGATATTCTACCTCAATATGTTGTGTGATGCTTCCATCGCTGCCTGCGTGAGAGGACGGATGGGAGGAGTGGACAGTATTAGAAGGTTCGGGGGGTGAGGCTGATGTTGAGTGTACAGGTGCAGAAGGAGTGACGTATACATGCACTTCTCTGTGGGGTTGTAGACTGACCTCTGTTTTGCTGGATTGAGCGGGGAACCAGATCATTTCTGTGATGAGAGAAGAAAGGAAGCTGATCATCTTCTCCAGAAGACCCCCACCCCAACTGCAGTACATTCATTTAAAATGACTGGATACAGAGGAGCAGTTGGTATGGTATTGCATGCTTTTACTGTACTTTTAAGTTATTTGATTTGTTGCACCAGTTTGTCATTTGTATCTTTAACCCCTCTACAGTGGATTCTCTGTGTCATTTAAAAGCTTCAATTACCAATCATTATAACTATTCCACTAATCAGTTTTCATCTTATTACCCTTGTGTTCTAATTTTGTTTGTAAGTGCAGTATTTTAGTGTTATCAAAAGTTCCATTGTCAGGATAGCATAAATCTAAGTTTGGTTTAGTTTATGCCAGTACTGTATGTACTGACAAGATTTTGTTCCATTTGTATGGCACATATAATGGGATGGAGAACAACCAGGCGGTTTGATAATTTTACTACCTGGCTTATCCACAACATAAGGTGTGGTACAATGTTTTGTCATTTAACCTTTGTTTCTAATATGACAAAACACACTTAATCATACAAACACATTCATGCAAACTGTCAGACATACTCATTCATTACTTGCAGGGTTCTTCCCTGCTATACATTTATAACTGAAACCAAACTGTGTCTAAGTAACGGTCCCCTCCCGGTCAATGCATGTATCATATGCTGTAATGAAACCTCACAATTGTGAACATTAACCTAAATATAGAATGCATTCACCAGTGCAATAAAAAATGTGCATACAGTCCGAATCTACATTTACATCACTAAAAACCACAGGAACTCAAAGACAAAATGTAAGTTAAAAGCACTTACTGAAATGGGTGCCAAGTATTTGTCAAAGAGATCCTTGTCACACTCTTCAGTGACATTACCTAAAAATACACCAGGTATCATGGCACCAACTGAGAAAGAATACTTGTTAGCATACAATATCATGTAGCTTTCCAGTCCAGTACAGAGACCATTAAAGATTATGGTTGCAAACACATTATTTATTAGAAAAGTATCGTGATAGGAATGTCTCAGTATAGAGAGTTTCAACTATATGCACAGATACAAGCCATTTTATATTTTCTGAAATAGAAAAAAAAACATATAGGGTTTAAAGCTTTCATAACTATGACACAAGCCATACACAGTTTCAAGGTAAAAGGTGTAAACAGAGAAAGATGGGAGGATAGCTTAAAACATTTCTCATGCTATTATCTTGACATGGTTTATGTGGCTCACTTTCAGCAAGCTTATCTCCAGCTATGTTCCATGCAAGTATGTGTTTCATAAAGTACAGGGTAAATACATTTCTTTCAAGATTGCATGATTAGAAGAACCATTTACCACTTGCTTGCAAAGCTCTTATGAAGTCTAACAAAAGTCAAGCTATGATTTAGATGAGAAAGGAAAATATGAACCTGTTGCAGTAGTTTTAAATTAAAAGTATATTATAATAAGCATTAAGGAAATATATCCATTACAGAGCTGTTGGCTGAGAGAAGGAAGACCCTAATTTAACTGTGAAGAATCAGTTCAACAAGAAGTCTTGGAACCAGGTGATGGATGCGTTATTAATGCAATGAGCTAAAGAGGGAGAAGGAGGACTCAGTGGCTGACAAGGTCGAAGGCTTTTGTGAGGTTAGCAAATGCTGCTGCTGCTGTTGAGCTACCTGTGTCCACTTTGAGGAGTTGTCATCAGTTAGGCACCAAAGTGTCATCATTGTACTACAACCTGTCCAGAATCCATGCTTGTGTTAGGGTAAGGACATAGTATTGTCAAATGTAACCTGAGATTTGGATATAAATTATTTTTCTAGCACCTTATCAAGAGAGGGCAGGCTGGCAATATATATATATTAAATGTGTCAGGTGTTTTGAGGTTTAGGTTGTTTGGGCAGGGGAGGAATGTGTTCTGTTTTCCAGATGCCTCCCCTCACACCACCTTACTAATGTCTTATAACCCTAACCCTATCTTTATTGATTTATTTAACCATTACAGCAGTCTATTGTGAATAAAAAGATCAGAATCAGAAATATTCTTTGCAGGCAATGCAACTTGGATAAATCTTCTAAACTGACAAGGCATAAGAAGATTGCAATGTCAATAAAAATAAGGCACAGGTGATATAGTATTCTTAGCTATGACCTAATGCACATTACAAACAAGGTGTGCCATTAAAAAAAATGTTTGTAAATAGAACACTCTTGCTGCCTGTAATGTAGCACAGTGGTAAATCCAGGGGGCTGACAGATAAGTCAAAAACTGCCTGTAGAACAGCAGTTTGTAGACCTTTTTGTTAAGTAATACACAAAACTTCCCTCAGGAAAATGATAACACAAAAACTATATAAGTTTTCTGCCTGAAGCATCCCCGAGAAATCCAAGAGTATATATAAGGCTGCTGGTGCTGTACCTTTTAATATATAACATTTATTTATTTAATTTTATTTTTTTCAGTTTGTTAACTGGATAGGTGGGCTGGTCAGACTGACTCATTTGAGCCACAACACGATCTCCTGGGAGATCAATAAGCAACCACAGACAATTATTTACAATAGCATTTGCATCAATATTTATGTTAACAGCGGGTATGCTGTACTGCTAACAGCAATATTTAGAGTGACAATAATCAAATACATTCTGAAATGTATTCAACAATCGGTACATTACTATACTGTTGAGACACATACAACAGCCTCGGGTACATTACTATACTGTTGAGACACATACAACAGCCTCGGGTACATTACTATACTGTTGAGACACATACAACAGCCTCGGGTACATTACTATACTGTTGAGACACATACAACAGCCTCGGGTACATTACTATACTGTTGAGACACATACAACAGCCTCGGGTACATTACTATACTGTTGAGACACATACAACAGCCTCGCGTACATTACTATACTGTTGAGACACATACAACAGCCTCGGTACATTACTATACTGTTGAGACACATACAACAGCTTGGGTACATTACTATACTGTTGAGACACATACAACAGCCTCGGGTACATTACTATACTGTTGAGACACATACAACAGCCTCGGGTACATTACTATACTGTTGAGACACATACAACAGCCTCGGGTACATTACTATACTGTTGAGACACATACAACAGCCTCGGGTACATTACTATACTGTTGAGACACATACAACAGCCTCGAGTACATTACTATACTGTTGAGACACATACAACAGCCTTGGGTACATTACTATACTGTTGAGACACATACAACAGCCTCGGGTACATTACTATACTGTTGAGACACATACAACAGCCTTTATATACGTACACTTAAGAATATTGATAATTTCATTACAAGAACAAAGATTTAAATTAAACAGAGCAAATATTTTGATTCATGTTTCATTTTTATCTTTAAAGCAAGTACAGGAGTTAGCCTTTGTCAAGTGCTGTCTTAGCTTTGTTTTGAAAATGTATTGTTTTTTTCCTGATGTCAACAGAAAGATAGCTTGGGCACTTTCAAATAAAGTATATTTTTGTCAATTGCCCTTCCAAAAGCAGGTCTCTTTCATAAAACTGTTAATCTTAGATAAGTATGACTGTTCTTTAACTGAAAGTAAGCACATGTATCAGGCAATATTGGATGATAACAATCCTGAAAAGAAATGAACGGAAAAATGCTGCTGCTCTGTTGTCCGTTCGCAGCCAGGAAAATCTTTGGAGCAGCTCTCAGTCTTGAGTCTATGACTCCGCTAAGAGGGGAAAAGCAACAGTTTTTATTTTTTCTTGACAAAGATGGGTATTAAAAGTAAAATGGAATGCTATGAGTGGAAGGCCATATTCTTATTCTGGTAGTACATTTTTAGCTGTAGTTTGTCATGTAGAAGGCGAAAGAAGGTAGGAGATGTTGTAGCATAACTTTAGCTGGTTTATTTCCTTACTGGTTCCTTCAATGTGCTGTTTATAATTAGCGTAGGGTTTTATATGATCCCTAAATATTTATGATAATGAAGAATGGGTAGAAAATTGTCTTGCAGGTCTTTGATTGTTATATGGGGTAGTTTGAGATTACTAGAATTCAAAAACAATGATCCCTGATTTGGAGGTGTGTATGCTAAGCTAATTAGCAGTAGTTCACCAGTTAGTTTATTTGTTTTATTGTATTTTCATGTGAGGTTATCAAAGTATTTGTCTAACTCTAGCTTGGTAATATCATCAGAATAAAGAATAAGTTTGAGAGATGAGAAGTTGTGTGCCAGATCGTATAGGAGCAGTGAAAGCAGAAGACATATGACTGACCCATGTGGAAAACCAATGGTTTTACAGTATCAGAGAAATCATAATTGTCCATTCATTCATTCATTCATTCATTCATTCATTCATTTATTTGCATTTAAGTATCATACCGCACTGATCATAATGGGCCAATTTCAGTCTCAGCCTGGGGGCATACAGAAATAATTAGCTTAAAAAATACAAGTCATAAACAGTAAGTATTTGCCATAAGCAATTAAGAGCATACAGTTATTTACATTTTATACAACAAATAACACAGCATGGAGAAGAGAAGGTAGAAAAGGTCTGAGCAGGTTATAAATCCATACTGAGTCAGCTTTGATATGGTACATCAGAAGATAAGAGAACAGGAAAATAAAGGTAGAAACTATGAGGAAAGATAGATGGAGTGAGCTCATGTGCCCAGTCACTTGCATTTTGCCTGTTTGTGAAGATGTTTCTTTAGATGGGTACACATTTGGAGTATGAAGTAATGGCTTTGATATGAGACAGAAGTGATTCCCAATGTTTTTGACCAACAATAAAGAAGTTGTGGCTAGTGCACTGAAATTTAGTTTTGGAGGTGTGCAGTAATGAACCAGTATTAGCTTAATCTCTGAGGCTGTAAGAGGGTATTATCATAGTGTGTTTGTGATCAAGGGAGACAAGGACTTTGCCTGTAAGAGTTTAAACACCTAAAAAGAAAGTAGAATGTCTGCTGTCTGTCTGATGGATAGCCATTTTGCTTTTAAAATAGTTTAAGCAGTGATGTTCTTGTCTTGGAGAGAATGTCATGAACTAGCATGTTTCACTGGAGATGGATTGAATAGTTTGGTGTTTCTTTTGGAAGCTGCCACAATGAGAACTAGGCCATATTCCAGGTGCATGAAAAAAGAATACCTTCACTGGTGGCAGATCTTGCCATGCAAGACATAAAATGGGAGATTTATCTGTCCTAAAATAAGAGGTAGATAATTTCACTCTGTTTTTTCAAGGTAATGGTGAAAGCTAAATGATGTTTCAATCCACGTTCCTAGGTATTTAAAGCAGTAAAACAAAATGAAAACTCCAGCAAAGCTAGAACTTCCACTGAGTGACCTCCCAAACCTCTTGTATCAGAGACACATGGGATATATCCAAATGATCCTTATGAATATCAGGTGTTTCAAATAATTGACGATTCTGAATACCCATGACTTGTTTCATCGTTTTAATGGACAATTTCAGGCCAATAGAGCCAAACCCCACTAGCTCTGGATATGCATATTTTGGCCTTGTTATGATCTCATCAGCACAGCACAAGCAGATTATTTGACTAAGCATTAGAAACACAGGGCTGTTATACCCAGCTGATGTCCATTATCATTAGGGTCACTGAAAAAATATCCCAAACAAACTAAAACAATGAGTGAAAAGGTCACTGAAAAAATAATCCGTAAAAACAAAATGAAAACTCTAGCAAAGCTAGAACTTCCACAGAGTGACCTTCCAAACCTCTTGTATCAGAGGCACATGGGATATTTGCAAATGATCCTTATGAACATCAGGTGTTTCAGCTAATTGGTGATTCTGAATGCCCATGACTTGTTTCGTTGTTTTAATCGACAATTTCAGGCCAGTAGAGCCAAACCCCACAAGCTGTGGATATGAATATTTTGGCTTTGTTATGACCTCATCAGCACAGAAGAAACAGAGTGTTTGACTAAGCATTAGAAACACAGGGCTGTTATACTCAGCTGATGTCCATTATCATTAGAGTCACTGCAAAAATATCCCAAACAACAAACTAAAACAATGAGTGAGAAGGTCACTGAAAAACCAATCAGTAAAAACAAAATGAACTTCAGCAAAGCTAGAACTTCCACTGAGTGACCTCCCAAACCTCTTGTATCAGAGGCACATGGGATATATGCAAATGATCCTTATGAGCATCAGGTGTTTCCGATAATTAAAGTAGAAAACATTTTCAATGGGCAAGTTATTAAGATCATTAATTTGTAATGAATTGGAGGTTTTAGGAAGTTTTTGATTGGTGTAATGCTCCATTACCTAGGAAATTTTCAGCTATAGGAGGATATTATTTTCACCAACGTCTAGCTAGTTTCTTTAGGACTAGTACACATCTGACTGTCTATAAGGTATTTAGTTTTTTGCTGTGTATAGCACAGTAATTGTGTGAAGGGCATTCCTGAAGCCAAGCTGCTCAACAGAGAGGAGTCCAGTCTTTATATGTTTAGTTATTTGCTTTTAAACTATTTTTCAAATATTTCAGTGATGCATCAGAGATTAGGAATAGGTCTATAGTTGTTGCCTTACAAAATGGTACTTTATGCAGAGGCATAATGGTGTGTGTGTGTGTGTGTGTGTGTGTGTGTGTGTGTGTGTGTGTGTGTGTGTGTGTGTGTGTGTGTGTGTGAAAAAGCTATGATGCCAGTTGGTATGGATAAGTTAAAGATATAGACTAGTAGTTTAGAAATGTTTCGGGAGGCCATCATCTGGAATGTTAAAACATCAGCCTAAAAAGTTTCCCAGAATGTTAGAGGTAGAATTTTTTGTAAGTAGGTAGGTATAGCCGGGCAAAAACACCATTGTCTGGACAAATGGATATTATTTGCAAGGAATCACTGCATGTTGCTTTATTACCAGATTTGTCAGTGAGGTTACTGCTACAGGCTTGAAATACTAGAAAAGTAATATGACATCATATAAAAGTCACTGACTTCAAAGCAAAGAATCATATATGCTATTTAACAATTATATTGTGAAGTAATGAATGTTAATGTAAAAGGACACTAACCTAAAAGAGCATTACCATTTGAGAGTCATACCATTTTACATTGGCAGCAGTTATACTCTGGAGCATGTAAAACTTTGAAAGGTTATATTCATGCTAGGCTACATAGACAATGGTTGCTGGGACATAGTATATGCATTTCCTTTGGAAGACATGTTTGAACATGTAGACAGTGATTACCTTCAATAGTATTTGCATTGCCAGGTATAATTACACATAGGAAATTGCACTGTGTATTAAGTTCAAATATGACATTATAAAATAAATAGAAAATCTTTGCTAGTTGTGTATAGGTTTGCATGACAATGCTTATATTTTAAACAGATATGAATTTAGTAGGTTAAATTTATATTAAGCTATTTATATAATGAGATACTTAAATGCTCTAGGATTATAGATGTTCTTCCATTCACTGGTTGCTATTCTTTACATATGGGATTCACTGCCTTGGGTAGCCTGATGTCCGGCCAGTATACCAAAGCCTACTGTTGCTTTAAGGTAAACTGAATGTCACATATATGCTCCTCACGTAGGGTAGGGCATAAAGGTGACATCTGGATGTACCATCCTCAGAACTTCTTTGCTGTCAGTCCAAACACACCTCTCGATTGCCAGTCTGAATGCCTACATCTTTATGCCAGTAAGAATGCATCTTTCATTCACCAGTTTGAACACCTGTGCCTTAGTTCTTGGTACCGAGCTGTTGCAGATAAGTAGCCTGTTGGGGTTTTGTTTTTTCTTGGCTTTTTTGTTGCTTCAGGGGTTAATGTCATACAAGAAGGGCAAATGCCAGCGCAGGAGACAGATTCCCCATAAAGACAACCACAATAAGTGTTTGTTTTGCCTAGAAGCCACTCACAACCATACGACCTGTTCTGTGTCATGCTTTCATACAAAAGACCCTGCATAGAACCTTTCTTCCCTTGCCTTGTATCTTGACAATCAGTGTCTTAAGCTTCTCTCTAAAGATACAGTGGAAGGAACTTCCTGCCCCAAGGTGCAGCCCTTAGGGAAGAAGAAGAAGGTTAAAAAACTAAGACCAGAATCTGTTCGCTGAGGTCAGTGAGAACCCAGAGGCTAGCCTGGCTTTGTTGTTGGATTCCTCTGCCATGACTGTTTGCAGGCCAGCAAGGATCTGGCTTTCAGCACATCTGACAAGGCTTTGCCGGCGTCTATTTTGGACATTTGGGGGAACCACTGTTGATTATTTCTGATGGGCCTAGGGGTGTTCCACTTATTTTAGTTAGGGAATAAGTCCCTACTACTGTAATTGAATGCCATCCTAGGTCAGAGTCTTCTAAGTTTTATAGGGTGGACATTTCTTTAAAGAAGAAACAAAAAACTAAACATGTTTCTTCTGCTCCTAGGGATCCACAGAGTGAGTGGCAGGCCTTTACTCAGGGTTTGTTTAATGCTTTGATTGCATTAAAACCTCCTCAGGGGGTTTCTGCACCAGCTACACCTTGGTATTCTACTCCCCTTAAAAGTCCAAGGGAACAGGATTCCTCTAAGGAAGAGTTGGATTATGATGAGGAATTTCTTGCTTACTCTTCCAAAATTCCTTATCCTTTGGATTATGGGTCAGAGGAAGAGGAAACTAATAGTCCTGATACTCCCTTTGAAAAAAAATTCCTTTGGGGCCACAATCTCCATGATGATGGAATTTTAAATGGAATTGTGCTCAGGTTTCTGAAGTCCATAAGAGGTACTATGTGTTGCTGCAGATGGAATATCCAACACCTTCTGCTGTTCCTCCTGCTTTGGCTGCTTTGTTGGATGCTTTTGTCAAAGGCTGGAAAGCTCTTGATTCTCTGGTCCTTGCTTCCAAGAAGTCTAATAGGTTTTATAGGGTGCCTGAAGATTGCAACTTTTTGTACAGATGTCCTGCTGCTGACTCCTCACTGGTGTCTGTAGCATTGACAAGCCCTCTCAATTGCTTCCTTCACCCAAGTTACTGCCTTCTGACAAAGACAGCAGAACCATGGAAAGGCTGGGTTAGAAGGTTTACATTTCAGCTACCCTAGCTTTTAGGGCTATTAATTATCAGACCCATATCTCGAGGTATGTGTTGGCTCTCCTTTCTCAGGCTTGTTAGCTTATTTCTGATCTTCCAGACTCTGAGGGTAAACCTTCTGCTCGTTCCTTGTTAGCGACTTCCTCTCAAGTGGTTCATCATTCTATCAAATGTAGTTTTGATGCAGCAGATGCCTTCTCTAGGGTTGCTACTTTTGGTTCAGTGATGAGAAGGTATTCTTGGCTATGGCTTCAACCTTTACCTGATGATATCAAGGCTAAGTTGATGGATGCTCCTCTTGATAATAAATATTTGTTTGGGGAAGAAGCTACTGGTTTGTTTAAGCACCTTCAAGATAAGGGGGAGGCCTTAGAGGAACTCATAAATGTTTGTCTCTCTCTTGTGCCTAAATTTCAGAGAAACAACCCCAATAATCCAGCCTTTGTTCGCAGGAAATTTCACCCTCCTACTAAAGGCAAAAAGAGTGGCAAGTGGGCTCCTCCTGTTAGGGTCCCTCAGAATTCAGGGACTCAGAAGCCTTCCTTTCCTTTAAAACCAGGTGCTGTATGACTAGCCATCTCTTCCTAACCACATTCCTCTTTATCTTTCCCTTTCTCTTTCTCTTCCTGTTTGGTTTCAGATTACTCAGGATTTCTTGGTTCTGTCCATCATTCACCATGGGTATTTCATGGTGTGAAAATCCCACCCCCCTTTTATGGGCATTCCTCAGCCTCCTCAGGAACAACTTCCTTTTTTCCCAGAGGTTCTTTGAGACTTTGACTCAGGGTACCATTCAAGAGGTACCTGTGCCCTAAAGAGAGAGGGGATTTTACTACAGAATGTTTCTAGTGTCCAGAAAAGAGGGTACTTGGAGACCAATTCTAGACCTCTCTCATCTAAACACTTTTCTGAAGGTGCCCACCTTTCAGATGTTGTCCCTTCAAACTCTGTTTCCTCTTTTGCTCCTTCAGGTCTATATGGTGTCTCTGGATCTCAAGGATGCTTATCTCCATATTCCTATCTATCCCCTTTTCAGGAATTTTTTGTATTTCTCTGTTGTTTCCTAGCATTTTCATTTCTCTGCTTTGCCATCTGGCCTTTCTACTGCTCCAAGGATATTCACCAAATGCCTCACTTCTGTGATTACTTTTTACATGCTTCAAGGGATCCAAATATTTCCTTACTTGGATGGCCTGCTGATTCAGGCATCCTCTCCAGAGATCCTTTTGCAAAATCTTTATTTTGCAATTTCCCTTCTTCAGAGCCTGGGGTTCACAATAAACTTAAAAATGTCTTCTCTGACTCCTCCTCAGGGTCATGTCTTTCTGGGTTGCAGGATTCAGATGGTGCATATGCTGGTACCCCTGCCACCTCTAAAGACCTTAACTTTCATTTCCTTCTTTCAAACTCTTCTTCCTCTGGCCTCCATTACAGGCAGGGAGTTTCTGAGAGCTCTGGGTTTCATGGCATCCACCATTCCACATGAGAAAGTTTCAGGGGTTTCTGAAGTCAGTGTGGCTTCAACATGCACATCCTCTAGACTTTGTAGTTCCTCTTTTTCCTTGTCTCAAGAAGGAACTTCACTGGTGGATCCAGCAGTTGTCTCTAAATCCAGGGCTCCCTCCCCCCCTCTTCCCTCTCAGGAACTGTTCACAGATGTTTCAGATGTGGGATGGGGAGCAGCTTTTCGCTCCCTAAAGGTACAGAGGGTGTGGTTGCCTCATCAGCAGAAAGAGCACATCAGTGTCAAAGAGATGAGAGCTCTTATGCTGGCTCTTCCGGCTTTTCATCCTCTCTTATCTCTGGGGCCTCTCGGGGTATTCACAGACAATGCCACAGTGATGTGGTATATACATAAACCGGGAGGAACAAGATTTTACCTTCTTTGCCAGTTGGCATTCCTGGCTTGGGATCTTGCTTTGCAGTAACAAGTTACTCTTCAAGCAGTTTACATCCCTTCAGATCAAAACATTGTGGCAAACACTCTAAGCAGGTCCACAACTCAATCCCATGAATGGATGCTTTACAGGGATGTGTTTCTGGGCATTATCCACCAGTGGGGTACCCCTCATGTAGATCTATTTGCCTCCCATCTGAACAGACAACTTCCTCTATTTTGTGCCAGAGTCCTAGGTTCTCTGGTGTGGATGGTGGACACCCTCTCCTTTTCTTGGAAATGGATGTTTCTTTATGCATTTCCTCCCCTTCCTCTCATTCCAAAAGTCCTGTTCAAAATTCAACAGGAAACTCCCAAAATCGTGTTGGGGACAACCTTTTGGCTGTGACAGTGTTGGTTCCCTCTTCTGCATTTAGCCAAGGGCAATCATCACAAGTTACCTTACAGGGTGAATCTACTTACACAAGACAAGGGATCTCTCATCCATCTCCATCTGTCCACTCTTCAACTGATACTGTGGGTGATATGATTTTGATTCCACATAGACACCTTTTTTCTGAGGACGTGCTGATGGTCCTGCAGGAGGCCAGGAAACCCAGTACTAGGAAATCCTACATATCCAAATGGAAGAGGTTATCTGTTTGATGTCTCTCTTGTAACCTGGAGTCACTTACTGTGGATGTTCCTTCAGTTCTCTTATTTGTGTGAGCTGCTCAATGCTGGTTTGGCCTGTTCTTCTATTGAGGCCCACTTATCAGCCATCTCTGATTTTAGTTCATAGAAAGTTCATAGATTAGTACTAGGCTACCTGCCCTTGAGGGCCATTTTAGGCCTAGCCAGTTACCCCATGTGAGAATCAAACCCTGAACCTTGTGTCTGCAAGGAAAACACCTTAACCATTATGCCATCCTCCCACCAAATTTTCTGCCTTTATCTCCTTCTTTGGCTTCTAGATTTGAGGCTAAACAATTCCTTAAAGGGGTCCTTCATATTAGACCTCCCAGGAAGCCTGTTCCTCCCCCCTGGGATCTTAATTTTGTTTTGGAGAAGTTGACTTAGGGTCCCTTCTTTGATCCTGCTGTTTCAGCTTCCTGGCAGCATTGTTCATGGAAGACTGTTCTTTTATTGGTACCTACTTCTTCCAGAGAGGTATATGAGCTTCTTGCCCTTATGGCTTGTCCACCTGTTTTGGTAATTAATAAGGGCAGAGTGTCTTTATGTACTAATCCTTCCTTTATGCCAAAGATGGTTAATGGGTTGTCTCCCACTCAGGCTATTCATTTGCCTACTTTTTCCTCCTCTCCGCAATCTGCCAGTGAGAGGGTGCTGCATACTTTGGAGGTACATAGGCAACTCAGATTTTATTTGGATAAAACAAAGTCTATTACAAAATCTAATCGGTTGTCTGTTTCTTTTCATCCTAGGTCCCCAGGATTAGCTATATCCAAGCAAACTATTTCTTCTTGGATCTCAAAGGCTATTACTTTTTGTTATAGTTTTCATGGTAAGAGCCTTCCATCTTCTGTAAAGGCTCATTCTACTAGAACTGTGGTTTCTTCTGGTGCTCTTTTCAAGGGTTTGAATACTAACTCCATTCTTGAGTCAGCTACCTGGACTTCTGTGCATACTTTTACCAAGCACTGTAAGTTGGATGGAATCTCCAGAGCTAAAGCTGGTTTTGCGTGCGCCATTCTTCATGGCTTTCTAGAGGGCTCTACTGGTCCTTCCTCCTCACAAGTTTCTGATTGATCTTTGGCACTCTCCCTTATGTAAAGAATACTGCAACCAGTGAAAGGAAGGACATAGTACAGTTGTGTAAAATCTTACCATGACAGTAAATGTTCTTTCCTTCACTGCTGCAGTATTCACTCCATCCCTCGTTTCCCCAGTCCTTTCACTTTCAGGATGTATTGGTTACTTCTTGGGCTCCTTGGACTTGTATTCCTAGTGGGGGAATGTGTTCTGAGGATGGCATGTCCAGACATCACCTTTATGCCCTACACTATGTGAGGAGCATACGTGTGACATTCAATGTACCTTAAAGCAACAGTAGGCCTTGGTATACTAGCCAGACATCGGGTTTCCCGAGATGGGAATCTCATATCTAAGGAATACTGCAACAGTGAATGAAAGCACATCTACTGTTATGGTAAGATTTTACAGAACTGTACTTTTTGTAAGCCCTATTTGTGTTGAAAATGTTTCTTCTACAGAAAAGTGAAATCTCATCACTCAAGTAACACTTACTAGATTGCACATTTTCAAAAGCAATCTGTTATATACAAGGTAATTGGACAGTTTTCCCCTGTCCTCAAAATTATACATACCTACTCCTCAGTCACATAACATTTGGAAAGGGACAAATTCTTCAAAATTTTGCATGGTGGCCTTCAACAATAACTTATTTTATTCCAGTATGTGGTATGAGATACTGTAGATCAAGAGTAAATAGGGAAGCCACTATAAAGGATAATTGCATTCTGAATTTATATTTGGTAAGGGATATTTAAGGAGTACACCCACATTGGCAGGTTGGATGGAATGTCCTTGAGGCTCATAAAGGCAGTAATTCTCAATTTACAGATGGATGCTATGTTTTAGAAGTTATTTGCTTCCTGCAATACATTCAGGGATTGATGCTTTCATGTTGTAAAATGCTGCATCATAGAAAATGAAAAATTACAAAATAGTACTTTACAAAACAGGACCTTTAAAAAGTAACAAATAATTAGACATTCAAATGAATTACTGAGGCAGTTGTTATAATGCAAGACATGACACTGCAGGCAGGTACACTGGTTGTCAGGACTATATCAGACTACATGTAACAGTAGTTGTAAGAATTCCACAGAGTATTCATACCAAGGTACTCAGGTTTGCTTGCAAAGGCAGCGGAAAGACAAAAGATCAAAAGGTAAACTCAAGGTTAGATGTATAGCTGTCTGGTACATTAATCTACTATGCTATGCATTCAAAACAGACCTATACCAGATAAGTTTATTACTTTCATTAGCTATCGAACTTCATAAGCTCCATATGGAAGGGAATTCACATCAACATTTGATTCTTAAGTGTTAAGGGGGAGTCAAACAGCTGTAGGAAATGTACATATTATTAAGACAGGGAAACAAACTCATGTTAAATTGCAATGTTAGCATGGAGTGAGTTATCTCATGTTGTTTTGTAGCTCAGGGTTTACAGCACTGGTCTAGTAAACCACAGGTCATAGGTTCATAGATTCATAGGTATGTACTAGGCTAATGGCCCTGGAGCCCAAGAAATTTTGTGGCATCATGCCACCTGCTGTTGGTTCCCAGTGCCCTTGTCAAGCAAGGCCACTGAGGTGATCCCCAGGGTGACAGAAATTAAATCTCTACAAGGCCTCAGCTTCTGCTTTAAACTGTCTAAAGAAACCAGAGAACTGAATTTTGTCATTCAAAGGGTGCATAATATTTGTCAGCTTTGGATGATATCGTCAACATACCATGATGCTTAGACAAGGATAGTCAGCAGCTGTCCCCTCTAAACATTCAAATATTGGCTAAAACCTTGTCCACCCTGTGACACCCATCCACTGGCCCAGCAATCAAGGAGCCTCAGTCCTCACCACTAACACCAGTGAAGGGCATCCACATAGGGGAGGATAACAAATATACACACTGTAAAGTACAATTTCCCTTAAGAGCACACAGAGATCACAGTCAGTCTGGGCCTGGTTTCTCCCTTTCTCTCCAAATCCCCAATAAGACTCCCCACTGGCACAGCTATAGGGTCCAGATCTCAGCCTAGTGGGCAAGCTAAAACCTCCAGCACCCTCTCTGTCCAACCACTGCTTAGTGTCCCTGCCTAAGTAGTTGATACGCGCACACTTTGAGATAAGAGTTATATTACAACCACACAGACACTCCTGGGAAAGTCTGGCACAGGTTCTCAAGCTGTGCCCCTTTTACCCAGACTATATGGTAGAAATCACTACCACCACCCACTAATATTTATCAGCTATCAAAAGACCCTTATGAAAGGGTGTCCAGTTATACTGTTTATCCAAATGGTAAGTGCAACTGAACAGTCAAGGCTTATTGGAGTGACTTGGACAGTATCACTATATACATGCAATGTACTCTTAGAGCTTAAATTATCTCTACACAAAACAGCCACAGTTGAAAGGTTTAAAATATTTAATAATAAAAACACTAGACAATACTTCTTACAACACAGTGCTAGTCAAGAGTTCAGAGATCACAGGAAAATGTTTAAAATAATACAGTAGAATAGTTCTGACATCAACACAGAAAAACAATTAGTCTAATCTTCATATTTCTTAGCTATTTCTAAGAGAAAACGTAGTTCTAAAATAAACTTACATATATAGCAAGGCAGTGCTGGTGATGTTGGATGCTCTCAAGACAAATGGTAAAATGCTCTCATTCTTTCTGTCCTTAAATTGGTAACACAGTACCACTGATTCATTTCAGATTACACCATTTCTTTCTGGTTCCCAGGCTAACAGAACTCAGAGGTTAATAGCCCTTTTGATCTTGCAGCTGGTCAGGAAACCAGAGCAATAAAAGAAATTATACATATAAATTCTAACCATTAACTCTGGCCTCAAAACAATAGGCAGAATGCTTCCCTCTAGACATCTTGGCTCCGAGGTTTAGATTAAAGAACTTCACAATGCTTGACTTATCAACTTTGTTACAGCAGAGTGCACTGTTGTTACATTTTTGCAGTTCCACATCTAACAGCATTTTTTTTCCATTTAAGAGAACAAGTCTGTAGCTCATATTAATATTAGAAATGACAGAATTATCTACAAAATTCTATCTGGCTAGGCTGGCAGCCTTCACCTATCTTCACACACCCCATAATGCATTTTAGGCATTGCCAAACTGACAAACCATCTGACATAGCTAAACCAGCCCAGAACATTCTAACGGTGATACTGCTTAATGCCAGGAATCTAAAAAAAAAAAAACTTCCTGCAAGCTTTCCTCACCCTGGTGAATAAAGATGTTTGTGTGCTTAGTGAGATATGATTTAAAGCCATAGAGAGCACCCTGAAAGTGTAGTGCTATAATGCATTACACACATTAAGGCCAGCTACTGGACATAAAAGGATGAAACATGGAGGTATCTCAATTTACATCACAACTAATCACACATCAACCACTATGAAGAACTTGAGCTCCTCCATATACAACTCACCCTAAGTAAAGTCCCATACCACATCCTTGCGAGTGATAGGCTCCTGTCTATGTGCCAAGAAACCCATACCACTTTTTAAATGAACTCAAGTCACTATTCATTCAATGCAATAATCATGTGTTACTTCAACTACTCCACAATAGACAAAGAAACATATATGACCTGAAATTTGCAAGCTCAAAGATTCCAATACTTTGTCAACATGAATGCCCTGGACAAACTAGTCTGTACATCCACCAGGGGCACAAACATCCTTGACCTAGTGCTCACCAACATGAGGGAAATGTTGCAGTCCCCAAGTGTAATGTCCTCATTAGTCAGGTCAGACCATAAAGCTATTTTCTTCAAAATAAAAATAAAACTTGAAACACCAGGTAACCCTGGCAGTTTTAGGAATTACTCCAAGGCTAACTTCCTACTTTTAAGTGACATCCTGGCAAAATTTCAAGGTCCTGCAAATCCAGAGAACCCTGCTACCTTTCTGGAATCATTGACAAAACCCTTTGCAATTGTGTATAGCTGCATAGTGGCAGCAGTACCTATCTGAAATAAACACAGGAATAACTCTAAAACAAACCATCCTGGTGGAATTCCAACATCAATATTTTTCATCAAAATGAGGATAATTGTGTCCAAAAATAGGAAGTGCAATGTGCAGTAAGGTAAGAGCTTCCTCATCAAACTAAATAAACCTCCTCTGTGGACTAATTAAGTTTACCAAAGCCAAATTTGAGGTAATGTAGCCTTTCAGGCTAAGGACAACCACAAACCATCATTCAGGTATGTCCAAAATGTCAAAGGCAATGCACAACAATGTGCTGAATTATTTGTAAATGGAAACATCTATACTAAGCCAGATGACATAGCAAATCTACTGGCTAATAAATTCAGCTCCAATTTACCATGACCCCTCAGACATCTCTCAGAAAATAACCCTAGCCACAACTCTCCCAACTATCTCTAGAAAACAGGTCCTTAAAGCACTCTGAAAAGCCAAAAACACAGCATCAGTGGGACCTGATAACATCCCAGCATGCCTCCTTAATCACATGAAACATGACCTATCAAGCCTACTAGAAGCAAGATTCAATAATAGCCTCCAAACTGGATTCATGCCAAACAAATAGAGGATTGCAACTGTTATTCCTCTGCACAATGGTGGGTCATCCACAGAACCAGGAAACTACAAACCCATAAACCTGTCTAGTCTTTTATGTAAGACCATGGAGAGAATGCTCGTGTAACACTGGATCCAGTCCAGTTTGTATTAATCAAGGGCAGGTTATGCCTACTCATTCTGTTGGATTTCTTCAAGAAGGTCACCAAAGTAATGGATGAGGACAAAATGGTGCATGCCACCTACCTTGACCAGGCCAAAGCATTTGACACAGTACCCCACTTAGGCATTTAAGACAAACTCACAAAACTAGGTATAAATCCCTATGTCACCTGCTGAATTTTAGCACGTAAACGTAAAAGCTGGCTTACAGGTAGTATACAAGAAGTTAGGATGGATGAGTCTATCTCAGCAAAAATTCCAATCACTAGACGAGTCCCCCAGGGCTCAATGTTGGGGCCTCTCCTTTTTGGCATCTACTTATCTCAAATCACAGCTAAAGTCAAAGGCCTCTGGCTGACTAGTTTCACAGACTTTTGCAAGCTATGATCAGTCATAGAATCCCCCAAAAACTCAAACATCCTATAAGAAGGCCTTACACAGACTAATAACTGGTGCCAGAATCATGGTCTAAAACACAGTGCCACAAAATGCATAATAGTATCTTTTGGAAAGATAACCACCACAAGAAATTACTTCAGTGATAATACAACCCTAAGAGCTGATCCTGTGGTCAGGGATTTGGGAAAGTATGTAGACAGTGACTTGCTGTTTAACCATTATGTGCCTACTGTAATAAGGACATCATTGTATGTTGCCCAACTTAGAAGCAAAGGTATGGCATCTAGGCCCAAAGATGTCATTGCTCCATTGTATTAAGCCATTCAGTATAATGCTGTCTTCAATATGTATCTGACTAGGCATATGCAACAACTGGAGCATCCTCAGAGGTTCCAAAAAAAAATACATGGCATAACAAATATGTCCTATGTGGCCCACCTCAAAGCCTTCCCTTGTATTCAATCTTCCACAGACTGCTGAGGGGAGATTTATGGCTGGCCTTCAAAGTTGCCCTTATGGACCTGTTGTATACCCATTTTAACAAACAGCATTAGAAACACCCAGCATAAATAGACTACCCCTTCTCTTGAACAGGTTTTCCATCCATGTGGAGCTGAGTTCCTCCCTACACTTAAGCACAACTTGGATCAGTGGCTGGGGAATTATAAATTTATCACTGGTCAGCCACCTATATCTCTGTTAGAAAGAATATGCTTGTAACTACACTACCACTCATACCTAAGTTACACCTTCTATAAACAGAGATATTCTAACCTGTCAAATACAGTCGGGAAGCATGGCTAGTCTTAAAAAGGCCTTTTAAGGTCATTAGCCTAGTAATCACCTATGAAACTATGGGGACATAAACAAATGGTATGTGTAAAGTGAATGGAGCTGTTTCCAGTATACTGCTTGCAATATTCCATCCAAATAATTCTCTCCAGAGGAGATGTATTCTCCACATTGTGGAATGGTGCAATAGTTTATCCTGGTAACTCTGCATAACTATATGCAATGCCCTGAAACAGATCTCAGAGCTTAAAGTTTTTCTGTAAACACAGCAGGTGTGTGCTGGTAAAATGAATTTATGGAGGAAGTTCAAAGAAAATAACTATACGAAGAATATACAGAAAAATAGTAATTATTCTTTGCAGCACTCCCATGCAGCTTTTATGGGAGCATCTGTAGCACTGATGTTACAGTGAAAGTTTTCTGAGAACATGTACAACACAGATGTTACAATATAGCTTTTTGAGAACCTGTGCACCACCAAAGTTACAGTACAGGTTTTGTGAGAACCTGTGTACCACCAAAGTTACAGTACATGTATTGTGAGAACCTGTGTACTGCCAAAGTTACAGTATAGGTTTTGTGAGAAACAATAACAACCAAAAAAAATAAATAAATAAAAATCTAAAGCAACAGCCAACTGGATCCATTAAAATGGCTTATTAACGTTTCTAGCACCTCAAGTTCAAAAACACTTCATAGAGATAAAAAAATGCATAAAGGAGCACACCTTATATACACATCGTTTATTTATTATTATTGTTTAGTATTTGTTCACCGTGTAAGTGGACTGGTCTATTGACACTTTTCAGCCACCACCCGAGTTCAGAAAGCAGAAAATATATCACGGTCTTTCTAATCAAAAAGATTATACACAGAGTAAGTACATAGCAAAGTTCAGAACATAATCGTAAGATTTGGTGAGATAGGATAAAGATTAAAAGATCCAATAAAGGGCAGTGAGAGAAAAAGAAATACATATATATAATGTCAGTTGATTGAATTTTCAGAAACTCAAAATTCATATAGGCGAGGTGATATGATGGAATTTCTGAAAACTCGAACATTAAAAAAAAATCTATCTTTTTTATGTTTTTGCAGGGGAGCAAGTTCCCCTGCACCCCCATATGGGAGGCTGCACCCCAACATCCCCTGAAAATTATATATACCAACTCTAAGATTGCACTACATTAAAGAAAACAGTAAATTTCCCGATCCTCACTGTACCGCGATCTACATTCCAAAGCCTTGAGTTTTTGAAAATTCAGTCATATTGTTTCAATGATATGAATTTCAAGTTTCTGAAAACTTGATCAACTGACAGGGATCCATATATACATAATTTTATATATATATATATATATATATATATATACTGAATATACACACACACACACACACACACACATATATATATATATATATATATATATATATATATATATATATATATACATATACAAAATACATAAAACACAATGCAGTCATACATATAACACAAACTCCTATACACATGTAAAATATAAGTGTATAAGATGCTGCATTAAATGTTTTCTATTATTCATGATATGGGATGGTAAATTACCTAACCATTGTCATGGTACCAGTTGCTGTTGCTACCGCAGTTATCCAATCACAATAAAGTTCACCAATGAATATCTAGATTTAACTCTTAAGGTGCCGAAGTCTTAAAAAGCAAAATCATTACTTTTTATCTCTGTGAAGAGTTTTTGAACTCAAGGTGCTAAGAACATTAATAAAGTCTTTTTAACAGATCAATTTAGTTGTTTCTTTAAGTTTTGTGAGAACATGTATACAATCAATGTGTGAGAACATGTGTACCATCAACGTGTGAGAACATTTATACCATCAATTTGTGAGAACATGTGTACCCATCAACATGTGAGAACATTTATACCATCAATGCATGAGAACATGTATATCATCAATGTGTGAGAACATGTGTACTGTCAATGTGTGAGAACATGTATACCATCAATGTGTGAGAACATGTGTACTATCAATGTATGAGAATATGTGTACCGTTAATGTGTGGGAACATGTGTACCATCAATGTATGAGAACATGTATACCATCAATGTGTGAGAACATGTGTACTATCAATGTGTGAGAATATGTATACCATCAATGTGTGGGAACATGTGTACTATCAATGTGTGAGAATATGTATACCATCAATGTGTGAGAACATGTGTACTATCAATGTATGAGAATATGTGTACCGTTAATGTGTGGGAACATGTGTACCATCAATGTATGAGAACATGTATAACATCAATGCTACAGCAGAGGTACCTATATTCAGCTGGTTTAATACTGCAAGATAAGACTTGCATCTGTTTTTTTTTGGACTCATCCAAGCAATTTTGTAATGAAGGGTCTGTTGCAGGTTATACTGTTTTCGTTTGATGAATAACATAAGAATATAAGATTGGTGATGACATGCTTGTGCAGTTTTCCTTTAAGCTGTTTATCAGTGATTTTTGCCCCTTACCTGCTAGCCACCAAGGTTCTTATCACTAAGACAGTGCATATTCATTCTTCCATCCTGGGGATTCTGCTTAGGACCAAGGCAAGAACTGCTCAAACAATGCCATCAGTTAAGCAGCTTTGTGCTCCTGAGAGCATTTTACACAGTCTAACCCCTCCCCATTGTCTGGTCAAGAAAACAAATGAACTGCATCACTTTTGTCACTTTTGTGGCCCAAAATGCTTTGCTTGTGTGAGTGTAGAGTTCTTTACACTTAGTTTAAAGGCTACCAGCCATTGATAGCTTGGTGAGCCTATCGGCCACCCTCAGGACACCTCTCTGTGCTGCTGGTCCTCCTGGATGCAGTGGGACTGGTCAGCTCCACTACCCCCTCTAAGTTCACCAGGGTGGGCTTGCCACTGCTTCTTGCCAGCAATGTCAACACTGCCTGAGCTGCCATATGAACTTACATCACCTTGGCAGTAGTCAGGGTTTTACTATATTACTAATGATTATTTTTCATTTAAATTGTTAAAATGGTATTGTGTAGGAGAATGGAACAGCTAGGCATGTTGGATTTTTAACCTATTTAGTCTGACAAACTTTATCTCTGTCAGTTGTGATCTAGTAGTATGATAGTATTGTTTTTAAGTCAGAAAGAGGCTTCTGTTTCTAGGAACAATGGGTGAGGGGCACTATATTTTAACTGTGGGTGAGGGATACTATATTTTAACTATGGGGAGGGGCACTAGAGGCAAGGTTAACTAAATGAATAACTTGTTCTTGCAAAGTCTAGTTGTGGTTGACAAGCATGCTACCATATGTTATGCTATGGGGTATGAAGATGGACGTATATAATATAATGGAAAAATTATTTATAATCTTTTTAGAATTATGATATGTTCTGACTGTTTATCAATATGCATACTAATCCTGTATTGCAGTTCAGGTGTACAGAGTATGTGTCTAGACATCTTAAAGTAAAGAATTAGGACACTCACATATATGCACATGCACATAGATGCACACGCAGATACACACATATACACACATGCGCACACGCGTGCACACACACACGCACGCAGAAGGCATACACATGCATATGCATATCAATTATGCCATGGTGTAGATACAGACTGAAAGAAAGACTGAGCTTGTTCTTTGCTTGCCCCCCTGCCCGCACCCCATTAGCTGTTGTATTGATGGACACACAGCCTGCCCCCTACTAGGTTCAGAATGATAAAACCTGTTCATTGTCTGGAGCCAAGTGCTCTGTTGTACTGTTGGGTATAGAGCCTGTTCAAGCTATGTGCCTCTAATGAAGCCAATTTGTTGTATGACTATTCTCAGTTCTCTTGGACTTACTAACAAACACACCACTTTCTGTTAAGAGCTAGTGGCACCCTATGTATTCCTGTATTTAGTATCACTGTACTGTGTGACCTGTATGCCCTTTGTAATGTCACCAGTTGTACTGAAGGTAAGGGTTTAAATAACACATAATGTCGGACTGTCAGATGTAATTGAAGGGTAAAGGTATAGAGCTTAGTGTTCTACCGGATTATGAGGTGAACAGCTCTGCAATAAAGGGAAGTTACAGCAGAATTTAATAAGAATGATGCTGTACCTAAAACTGCAAATCACCTACGCTTATATGCTTCAAAGACAATTTCATCTGATGATTCTGTTACTAATAATGTGTGAGTCACCTTAGTTGCTGACATTAACCATTAGCAGACAGGAAGTTAAAGGTTAGTGATACTGAGACACACATACTCTGTGGGTTTGGTCCAGAGTATCACCAACAAACAGAGCTAGCTAATGACTTCTCTAAAGGACTGGGGGGGGTGGAGACAGGAATAGTTAAATGGGTAAACAATGATGGGAAATAATGGGTAAGACAAATCTGATTCATCTGAAGAGTGCATCGCAACAAATCAGACAAAGTTTTCTGATGTAAATACTGTGTTCAAATCTTACCTCATCCACTAACCTTATCAGTATTGTCTTTACCAGCTTGTAAGCAATTTTTTGTGAGAAATAGAAATGTATTTTGCTTTAATATTTTGCACCTTGGGTAAGTTTTTCAACACACATTTAAGATTGCAATAGAATGTAATATCATAATTATATCAGTAAGCTTGGAAAAACAGTGGTGAACAGACCAGTTGCAAACAGCATGCTACCATGGTCAAGGGATGCACACAGACAGTCCCATAGTTCTATCCCAAACCTGCCAAGAACTGTATCGAGCCCTGATACCACAAGCCAACACAGTGGAAACCACCAATAGTCGCATCACAGCAGCTCTACCCCATCACCGGAAGATGTGATTCCAGACCCCCCAAAACCTACCAGAGTATATGGCCATTATGTTCACCTGTCATAATCCTGCCCCATACTACAGTGTTGCAGTCACCTGAGTTGTGTCCCCACACCTGTGCAAATGCTACTGACTGTGCCCTGTCAGTCCATCACTTATATGAATATGGTGCTGATGTCTGATGCACAGTATGGCCCTCAAGTGTAGCTAGGGAGGGGAGAAGGAAGCAGCAGTCCTGGCCGTAACCTGATAGGGCCTTTTTTCCTCCACACATTGGCAATCTAAGTGACATGGTGAGGACTGCCACATTAGAAGAGAGTTTTTTTTCCTTGTGCTCCTCATGCATAGATATGAGTGGCATTGCAAAATGTTGAGGGGCAACAGATTGAGGAGAGGAACCAGGAGCCAGATGAGCCAGTTGTGGCCCTGATATGGCCAGTCCATGCACTGCCCTGCATAACCTGGATATAATAATACAGGCATCACTTTTTCTGTGTTGTTTGTTTGATAATACAGGCATTACTCTGTGTTGTTTGTGTAATAATACAGGCATCACTATGTGGTGTTTGTGTAATAATACAGCATCACTTTTTCTGTGTTGTGTAATAATACAGGCATCACTTTCTCTGTGTTGTTTGTGTAATAATACAGGCATCACTTTGTGTTGTTTGTGTAATAATGCAGGCATCACTTTGTGTTGTTTGTGTAATAGCTCTTAGATGCAGACCAGATGCTACCCATTTGCCAGTACTGGAATATATTGCAAACTACTTGGATTTTTGTAAAGCAAACACACACACCAAAATGCATATCCACAGCCTGAGCTTTAGAAAAATCATTGTCTGAAAGTACATCATAAACACACACACACACACACACACACACACACACACACACACACACACACACACACACACACACACACACACACACACACTAAAATATGTATTTGCTGCCTATGCTTTAGAAAAGTCAATACCTTATAGTACACCACATAAAGAACCTATAGCTAGGACCTGTTTTAAAATATCTCCCTGTTTTTATAGGCAGGCTCTAGTACCTCAAGCATTAATAGCATATGTATGGGGTCATTAGGGCTGGGCTTGATGTTCCTCAAAATAGATTAATCTAACATGGTACTGATTGTATTCAGGTCTTAACTTGTTCACCAAGGTTTGTTTGTTTGTAATGCCTTGCTGTGGAGCATGACACATTCAAATACATGTCTTGCTGCATATATCTGGAATGTATTGCAGTGCATCTCCTGAAGTGTCCAGACATCAGAACCATCTCCTTAGTAGTCCAACTATATTTCACTATGTTTCAGGCTTCTGCATAGATTGTGTTATAGGCCATTTCCTGCTTGATCTGGGGGATTGCATATCTGTGTAATCAGCCAGTACACTAGAGCATATCTGGCATTGCCTGCAACACACACACACACACACACACACACACACACACACACACACACACACACACACACACACACACACACACATGCACGCACACTCAAAACATGCACACAGCATATTATATGTGGCCTGCATCTTGACTGCATGATATCTGTGTGTCTAGCCTTGTCTATCTGACATGGGTGCACCTAGCAACCAGATTACCTATGGGAAGCCCCCTGGCAGAAACCTATGGTGTAGGTCAGATGTGTACCAAATGTGTGAATCATGTGCACTGCCCAGGAGGTGTACAGACACATTATAAATAATACCCTAGGTGTTATAGAAAACACAACCAATTAGAGAGTGGAAACCTTTCCTTCTGATGCATCCAAAGCCATCTGGACCAAGTGGGGCCTAGATGACATTTGCAATTTGTGGCTCCCAGGAACTCAGGGAAACAGCTTACAGTATGTCATAAAAGGCCTGGGTAGTGATGTTTTTCTCCTCCATTGTCCTGGGGAAACAGAAATGCTCTCCCACTTGTTGTAAGATTATACTGAGGAACTAGTTTATCCCTAGAGTGTCCCCCACAGTCCACTGGATGGTGTCTGTAGCTAACACAATTAAGTTAGACATACTACTCTGTCCTCAGCAATAGGCCTACTGCACAGTCCCCTTGATGCACTTATGTAAGACCCAGTTTAACTAGCCACCTTAAAATACCCTTTTCCAGTTAGAAATTACCCACAATCTTTTGCGCTGTGAGCTAGTGGTACATCAGACACTGCATGTACCCCCTTAGGTGATGTGGCGGGCAACAACCTATAATATTGTGGGCACCTACACCAATGGAAACTCCAGACACATGCCGTTGTGCTACTGCTTCTGTTGTTCCTAGAATTTTTCCTCTAGTATACAATGAATTATAACATTCAAAATGTGTATGTACTGCCACACAGCATGCCCATATTATACATTTCTGAATCAATCTGTCATTTTGGGTTTCTTTGTTTGCATAGTCCATGTGACTTATTCTCATTTTGACTTCTTTGTGCACTCACTTGCATATGCTCTGTAATGCGCTGTGTTTACCGCTGTGCAGTCACACTGTGTCTTTGAATCAGTCATGGTCTGCACCTACTCATCCTATTCGGTGCAGTGCAATGTGCTACACATCAGTCAATCCCAGCCAGTGTATTTCTAGTTTTATATGTATCTCAGCTATACACTTCCATTACACATAAAAATAACTATACATTCCTTGAACAAATACTCCTGACATTCAGTGTACTAATACCATCAAATAAGAGGTGCTGCTCCTCACTGCTCATGCATCTGAATGCAGCAGTGTGACCAGAATGCCCTCTCATTTAATAATTCCATTGTTAATCATATAGTAACATACAAATGTTTTACTGAAAACCCATTGTATTGCATTCCACACCACAATGCAAGATGGTTTCCTTTTTCAGGAGCATATAACTTTTTGTATATATATTTTAGGTGCACATGGAGGGAGAAGCAAGATTAGGGTGTATACTATACAGCTAGCACAGATTGTTCTAGTACTGCATTCTGCTGTGCACTTTTGAAGGCCAGTAAATACTGTACAATGTCTACTATGCTAGGATAGTCTGTTTGCCTTCTTCTACAGACTACCCTTACATTTTCTTCAGACTGCATTGCTCGTGGCAGTATTAGGTCAAGAATACAAGTGCTTATCTCCAAGAGTTTTACGAATAATCCCTCTTGGCACCTCAGTGTGGAAGGCCTTACCTGGGCATTCCTAATTTATATATACTAACTGCACAATCAAATTGAGTTGAATGACGAGCAAAATGCACTTTAAAGTGCATTTTTCCATTCCGTTATTCTTTTTCCATCAGTACGTTCCTACTCCATATACTAACTCTACAGTCACGTTGAGCAAGCAAAAAATGAGCAAAGTGTGCATGGGTAACTAGACACAAGCCCCTTTCTTATGAAAACATGAGAAGTAACACTTCTACATGCCTCTGCCTTGACTAGAGCATGCCTTGGAAGACCATAGTGCTTCCAATGAATCACATGTGTACAAGCTCAATATTCAGCCATCAGCTCCATCATTCATGCGCTAGGAGCTAACCTCCACCCTCACATTACCATAGGTGAGCTAAAATTAACCACCCCCTCGCTGGCTGGCTCTTCCAGTCACTGGACCTCTGAACAAACCCAAATCTCTAGGGCCACAGTCAGGATTTATTTCTCTGTGTCTCAGAAATAATGATCCTTGACATTTGTGTGCGGTGATGATCTCAAAGAAGTACATTCTGGTAAATGTTAAATAAAATGTATTACACAATGCAGGCTTAGTAGAAAAGTATCCTCAAGGATAATGTCTGACATAAAATAAATGTGCGGCTTATTCTTACATCCAAAATGGGACAACATTTTTTGTTCTTCGCAGATATACATCTATGGCCTGGCAACAATTCAAAAGGAAAAGCACTTCAAGAATCTAAAGCTATTGTATTTTTCTGACGGAATGGAATTATATATTACATAGCTGCAGCATTGAATGTAGAAATGCTGATGAGTATTGTCCAAAGTGGAGGAGCTAAATCAAACCAGAATGAAAAGTTAGAGGTACACTGTATTCAACGATTGTATATGGAAGGAAAATGTTATTCTGTCCACTGAAAAGCTATCCTTCAACACCAGGAGAGACAACTGATGAATAATGCAGTTCCCAGTTATAAAGTGTAATATGTGTGTCATATGTGTGATATATGCATCCGTGTACTTTTACCTCTAGACTAAAATCATGGCATATACACACATTGCATAACTTTTACATATGCATTAGTTCATTTTCTTAACTTCAGTGTGGTTTACCTAGTACAATTTAAAATGAAGGTTACAATTAAATTACATACAGCCCTTAGTTAATTTGCTATTGTTTTTATCAAATTGATATACAGATTATCTGTTTTTATTTCGGGATATATTACTGGATTGATGAATCTAAGTTACCCCTAGATGTATGTACATGTGATAATGCTGTGCACGCGCATATGTGTGTGTGTGTGTGTGTGTATGTCCGTGTCTGTGTACACGTTTGTGCGTGTGTGTATATCTTTTTGCACGTGTGTGTGTGTGTGTGTGTGTGTGTGTGTGTGTGTGTGTGTGTGTGTGTGTGTGTGTGTGTGTGTATGTCCGTCTCTGTGTACACGTTTGTGCGTGTGTGTGTGTGTGTGTGTATCTTTTTGCATGTGTGTGTATATGTGTGTGTGTGTGTGTGTGTGTGTGTGTGTGTGTGTGTGTGTGTGTGTGTGTGTGTTGCAGGTAATAACAGATATGCCCTAGAGCACAGGCTGATGACACAGATATTCAGTACCTCTGATCAATCAGGAAATGGCTTATAACACAACCCATACAGTACTCTGAAGCATAATGAAACGTATTTGGATTACAGAGGAGATACTTTTGATGTCTGATGTGTGTGTGTGTGTGTGTGTGTGTGTGTGTGTGTGTGTGTGTGTGTGTGTGTGTGTGTGTGTGTGTTTGATATGGAAAAACACCTGGCAATCTACTTTCATTCCCCACTTGCCTATTAAATTCCGTGGACAGAGCTGGCTGTTCACTGAGTCATTGTTGGATGTAACCCATAAGCATGAGTGGATATCTGTGGTTCACTTGTCATCTGAGCTAGATATAGTGATGAGGATAAAAATAAAACAAAGTTCAAGATTTATTTGGGAATTGTAGGGATGGAAATGCAAAGAGAATAAAAGTGTGAAAAATAAAACTAAATTAAAAAATATATGTTTTTCTTTAGGCAGACAATTATTGTGTGCTGTAGCCTCATAAATATGTCATTAGCTTGGGTGGATTCTTAACTGTTCTCAGATAAAACTAATAAATAAAAATTACTGCATGCCTCCATAAACTTTGTTATTCATTAGAAGGCTATTGTTAAGCTTGTGCATAGGGATACGTCTGAAATAGGTTTGCATCTTCAGTCACATTGCACACTAAGAGTAACTCTGCCCTCAAATTGCATGATAAGTATAACTACACCTCCATGACTAATGGAACTATGGTTGCACTAACAGATTATTGAAAAGGAAAACCACAAAGGAAGCTGAGTGCAGATATAATAAATATTCCAATGGACAGGCGATAGCTTTAAAAACAATGATGTTAGCACTTTTATTAACCAAGAACTTTCGGAAGGTATACTAAACCTCCTTCCTCAGACAAAACAGTTAAGATCAATGAAGGGAAGAGGTTAAATACTTGTAACCCCTCCCTAATTAGCAAATTTTAATTAATAAAACACATTCATTTAAAAAACAAACTGCTTTTTCGTCTTGGTTGAACAGAAAGGCATCTTTTGTCAACATACACACATGTGTAAAATCATACCATTCTTTAAAACCTTTTGTAAAAGGTACCTTCATAGAATATACATTCTAGTTGTTCCAATATGTATATAAAAATAAATACTAAAAAAATTATTATTGACAAAATAAGCACTAATAACATATGTTAAAAAACAAATGTTGAAAAACTAGTGGGGGAAAAAGAAAACAATCCTTTCACATCAGATGATGTTGCCCTATAAGGCATAAAAAACACAACAATAATACCCCCCCCCCCCCATCAAAAAACAAAAACAACAGAGAGTTCACCTAATAAGGGCTGCCTAAACCTAACCAGAGAGCATGGCTGTAGGAAACTGTTATCCAAAAACAAAGGCTGTGAGGCTGCAAAATAGGGACAGAGAACAAAAGGACTGAATGGTGAAACATCCAAGGAAAGTGGGATGACCTAAACAGCAAAAGTTGACCTAAAGGAAATCAGCCAAAATTGAAATCAAACCTACTTTATCTCCTCATGGCTACTAATCTAAGTATACAGGACAGAGCAATAGCCTCATTCAAGCCGGGATATGTGTACGCTGCCGTTCTCACTTGCCAAAGGAGTTCTTCCTTTTCTAAAATTAGCTGCCAGGGGCCGCTATTAGGGTCTGTGGCTACTTGTTTTACCACTACAAAGTTGAACGCATGACCCAGGTGGTCAGCAAAATGGCGGGCTAGTGCGTTCTTTATGTCAACCTTTGAAATTGCATATAGATGTTCGTATATCCGTTTCTTAAGTGCCCTTTCGGTCTTTCCTATATAGAAAGCCGAACATAGGGTGCATAGGGCAACATAAACGACTGCCTTAGACTCACAATTAAAGCTACCCATGACTTTATATGTATTTCTATTGATGTTAAATTGGAGCCCCTCTAGAATACATTTGCACTGACGGCATGTCCCACATTTTGCTAATTAGGGAGGGGTTACAAGTATTTAACCTCTTCCCTTCATTTATCTTAACTGTTTTGTCTGAGGAAGGAGGGTTAGTATACCTTCCGAAAGTTCTTGGTTAATAAAAGTGCTAACATCATTGTTTTTAAAGCTATCGCCTGTCCATTGGAATATTTATTATATCTGCACTCAGCTTCCTTCGTGGTTTTCCTTTTCAATAGTTTGTTTGGCTGTTTTTGTCTTAAACGTGGTGGTATGGCTAACGTTGGAAGCAGTTCGATGCAGGATCCATTGTTCTCCCAGGATCTTGTGGGAGAAATTGACAGCGTAAACGGAACTGGAGGGGCCGAAGAAGTGAACACTGACGGCGACCTGACTACACTGATTCACCTGCTTTTAGGCAGGATGGATACGTTAACACAACGTATTGATCGATTGGATAACAGGACCGGAAGGACTGAAGAGTCGTACAGAAGCGGAGGAGATACCGAGATTCGGAACAACACCAGGGACAATGCTAAGGGTGTTATGGACCCAAACAAAGCGTCTAGAACTGCAGGACGCAACAGAAGTGGCACAACAGTTGAAGAGACAATCGAGATAAATAGTCCGAACGCCACTTCAAACAGCGATGTTCAAATTCCACCAGGACAAGGACATTTGCCCATGCACAACACAGGGCACACACAAGGTACTGTCATGAGAAGTAGGTTGCACGATTTGGCACCTACTATAGACTTGTATTTAAACAAGAGGAATTTCTTTAATGACAGCTATGACAATAATAATGAAAGTGAACTGTGTTTGGGAGCTACGGGTTCAGTATTAGACAATATTAACATGCTTATTAGTAATTTTGATGCTAAATTATTTAAATGTAAAAAATTACAACTAGAAACTGCTTATTTGGAAGAGTGCATAGATAGAAAAATTGTTCCAAAAGGGCTTAGGCAATGGCGCTTTCCAGTGGGTGTGGTTGAAGGTTCTCCATTTCACTATTTATTGCTTGACCTTTTTGATAAACAGAGTTTTGAGTTCATGGGAGTGTTGATTCAGCATTACGATGAACAAATAAACACTTTAAGAGAGGAGTTAGCTGGGTTAGAACAACAAATTAAAGAGCACCAAGATTTTTTGAGGTATAAATACGATTATGCACGTATTTTCACAAGCATAGAGGCTGCTACTAGTAAGCTATGTGAAAATAAGAAAAAGAAAATTAGGAGAGATGTTCAACAATATAAGGCCAAAGTGGCCTACCCAGCACCCTCACAGGTGGGTAAAGCTAAGAACATCAACAATAGGAATAAGGTTAAAGTTAATGGAATTCCTTTTAAAAAAGACCGACATGAATTGCCTAGAGTAGGACAGGCAGCGCAATGTTTGGATGATTTCTTGAACAACGATGATTTTAACAACCAAGGGGATAACCCTAGGGGGGATGGTTTAGAAGATGACTTGCAGGTTATAGTCACGTCGGATGACGTGGGTATGAGATCTCCATTACAGCAAGGAGCCCCTAACCATAAAGGGGGTGAAATAAGTGACGATCACAACCAGGGTTTTTGGGAAGGCCGGAATTTACATCAGATGAATTTGAGGTCAAAGAGGATGGGGACATCAGGTACAAACCTAAAGAACAGGCAGAACCAGGGAAGGCTATGACAACTGAGGAGGATTACCCTGTGGTAGTATGTAGTTCAGAAGGAGATTTTAAGATTTTTAATTACACCACCTTGAATATCACCAAGGATATGGCGGACTTTTTCTCCAAAGGTTTAGGATTTGTCCCTGACTCCCACATGGATCTAGTTAAAACCATAATAGACCTCAAGTTGTTTGTTCGTAAATTGAATTTGAAAACTGTTTTAGGTAAGGATTCGGCTTTGATTAACCCTTTTAGAATAGCTAGCTTGTTTAACCCACCTCTGGTTAATCACCTGAAATCATTTGAAAAGGCCTGTGACCTAGATTTAAGACACTTAGCAGAGGGTAAACGGAGTAAAAAGAGGAATATCCTCAACATTTCCAGTGAACAGTGGGATTTTTTGACTTTAATTCAGGATTGTAACATACGGGTGATGAAACCTGATAAGGGTAATGGGCTCATTTTCATGGATAACATTGATTACGTCAACAAATTATCTGCCCATTTAAACAACGGCCCGTATGAAACAATCAGTTTGAACGAAGTTAATAAGGCCTTTAGTTACATTAGGAATGTAATTGAGGATTTATTCCTGGAGGAACTTGTTGACCAGGACATTTATTCCTATTTGTGCATGTTAGCGCCAAAAATGCCGAAGTTTTTTGGAGTCCCGAAAATCCACAAATCCATCATTGAACCCCCGTTTAGACCAATTGTTGACAGCAGGGGGTCTATTTTAGTAGGGTGTGCTAAGTGTGTGGATACAATTCTTAAACCACTTATAAAAACTGAAGAACAAATTTGTAGGGACTCGTGGCATTTTTTGGAGAACATCAACAAAATAGCCTTCGATCCCAATTTTGTCTTCTTAACAGTGGACATAAAAGACCTGTATACGGTCATTCCGCAACATTTGGGAATTGAATGGTTACGGTCTTTCATGGAAAGTAAAAATGTACCTCAGAACATAATTTATATTACTGAAACGTTAATGGAATTGATTTTAAAATATAGTTTTTTTAATTTTAATGGGTTCACCTACAAACAAACTACAGGGGTAGCCATGGGCTCCCCGTGTGGTGGAGCATTTGCTAATTGCGTTATTGCACAATGGGAAAATATGCTTTTATTTACTAACGAAGTGTATAAAAAACATGTCGCCTGGTACACTAGATACCAGGACGACATGTTTTTTCTGTGGAAGGGTCCTGTTGATGACATAAAGGGCTTCATTGATATTATGAAGACTTTTACTAGTTTTTTGGACTTTACTTTTGAAGTAAACGTCAATGAAATAAATTATCTGGACATAATGCTTACTAAGGATTATGGGGAATCTAGATTTATGAGCAGTATTTACCGCAAACCTACGTATTCTAACGGGTTTCTACACTTCAGTAGTTGCCACCCTTACCATCAAAAGAAAGCTGTTGTCAAAGGACAGATGGTAAGGGCAGCACGTATGACCACCAGAGATGTGGATTTCGTTAAGGAGTGCGATAAATTAACTAGCATGTTTATTAATAGGGGTTATCCCCAGGTCCTTCTTATTGAAATTAAAAAGGAAGTAGAAGGTAAAAGGATGGTCGGTTACTTTCGGCCTATTTTGAATTCAGAGCACTTCGATAGTAATATGGAGTATGGTAATAAGGCAATTGAAATGAGGAATACTGTTAGGAAAGATGTAGGAACAAAGTTTTTGTGTACGTTCTCTGTTGACCATTACTTCATTAGAGACATTTTACAGAAGAATTGGTTAATAATTAAAGAAGACAAACAGTTAACTGACCTATTAGGCACAGTTCCAGGTTTCACTTTTAGAAAAGGGTTGTCGTTGAAATCTCTCTTGGAGAGGAATAACAACAAAAAAACATTCTCCAACAGGCGTCAAGGGATGACACGATGTGGGACATGCCGTCAGTGCAAATGTATTCTAGAGGGGCTCCAATTTAACATCAATAGAAATACATATAAAGTCATGGGTAGCTTTAATTGTGAGTCTAAGGCAGTCATTTATGTTGCCCTATGCACCCTATGTTCGGCTTTCTATATAGGAAAGACCGAAAGGGCACTTAAGAAACGGATATACGAACATCTATATGCAATTTCAAAGGTTGACATAAAGAACGCACTAGCCCGCCATATTGCTGACCACCCGGGTCATGCGTTCAACTTTGTAGTGGTAAAACAAGTAGCCACAGACCCTAATAGCGGCCCCTGGCAGCTAATTTTAGAAAAGGAAGAACTCCTTTGGCAAGTGAGAACGGCAGCGTACACATATCCCGGCTTGAATGAGGCTATTGCTCTGTCCTGTATACTTAGATTAGTAGCTATGAGGAGATAAAGTAGGTTTGATTTCAATTTTGGCTGATTTCCTTTAGGTCAACTTTTGCTGTTTAGGTCATCCCACTTTCCTTGGATGTTTCACCATTCAGTCCTTTTGTTCTCTGTCCCTATTTTGCAGCCTCACAGCCTTTGTTTTTGGATAACAGTTTCCTACAGCCATGCTCTCTGGTTAGGTTTAGGCAGCCCTTATTAGGTGAACTCTCTGTTGTTTTTGTTTTTTGATGGGGGGGGGGGGTATTATTGTTGTGTTTTTTATGCCTTATAGGGCAACATCATCTGATGTGAAAGGATTGTTTTCTTTTTCCCCCACTAGTTTTTCAACATTTGTTTTTTAACATATGTTATTAGTGCTTATTTTGTCAATAATAATTTTTTTAGTATTTATTTTTATATACATATTGGAACAACTAGAATGTATATTCTATGAAGGTACCTTTTACAAAAGGTTTTAAAGAATGGTATGATTTTACACATGTGTGTATGTTGACAAAAGATGCCTTTCTGTTCAACCAAGACGAAAAAGCAGTTTGTTTTTTAAATGAATGTGTTTTATTAATTAAAATTTGCTAATTAGGGAGGGGTTACAAGTATTTAACCTCTTCCCTTCATTGATCTTAACTGTTTTGTCTGAGGAAGGAGGGTTAGTATACCTTCCGAAAGTTCTTGGTTAATAAAAGTGCTAACATCATTGTTTTTAAAGCTATCGCCTGTCCATTGGAATATTTATTATATCTGCACTCAGCTTCCTTTGTGGTTTTCCTTTTCAATAGTTTGTTTGGCTGTTTTTGTCTTGCACTAACAGATTAGATATATATTAGAATCTAATAAATAGCAATTCAGGCTTCGATTTACATGGCATTTATAAGCCTTAAGTCAACCCTCACACTTGAATTAATTCCTACCCACAATCCTTAAGCTTCATTTTAATCATAATCATGAGTACATTTAAAGTTGAGTAGATTTTTATGGAGTGTACTTGCCATTGCAGTTCAAGTTAAGAAAAGTGAAATAGCAGATGAGGGTTTGGATGACATTTGCACACATACACAATTACACAGACTCGCATAGTACAAAAGCGCGTTTTAAGCACAAGTTGTTGTTGTGTCTTTCGGCTTTTCCCGGTTAGGGGTCGCCACAGCGGAACTCCGGTCCACTAATGATTGGCAGTAGATTTTTACATGCCGAGTTGACGTACAACCTTCAACGAAGGTATGCCCATTCACGCATGTCTCCACACAGAAGACACTCTAGCTGAGAATCGAGCAGGACAACGTCCTACTATAAGGTGACAATGCTACTGCAGCACCACCACCACAGTATGCATTTTAAGCACAAATCATAGGCTAAATTTTCATTGATGGTGAAGGATTTGGGGTCTGAGATTCACAAAAAAGAAGTTTGGTCATAGACTACATTTGTTACAATTTAATTTTTTTCATTTGACTGATAAGGCTTTGAGGAACTTTTGAGCATTTAGATCAAACTGTTCCCCTAGTCAGACATTAACAGCTTCATACAGCCACTCAAATTCTTAACAATCTACTGTAAGCAAGGCCAGGTATTTAGCCAATAATTCAACCATTTTAATAATCACTCTAAATATGCTTCAGCTATTAATACCGGAGATGTAAGTCCCCCCTGATTCGCTTGCCAAGTTAAACTACTCAGGATGCACCAAACAAATGCAAGAGTTGAGTTCAGTGACTCTTCCCCAAACATCTATACCAACAAGAGGGTAAGAGACCCCTGCCAAAACAAAGGAACCACTGCCAAAACAAAGGAACCATTGCCAAAGCAAAGGGACCACTACCAAAACAAAGGGGCCATTGCCAAAACAAAGGAATCACTGCCAAAACAAAGGGACCACTGCCAAAACAAAGGGACCACTGCCAAAACAAAGGAATCACTGCCAAAACAAAAGAACCACTGCCAAAACAAAGGAACCATTGCCAAAACAAAGGAATCACTACCAAAAAAACAATTACAAGGCATACCAACGGTGATGTCCATTAGAAAATAGTAAATGGTGTGTTTAGCATTGGGAGAGCTGGGATTAGGGAATAGACTGTCGGGGAGATGGGGCTTGAGGAAGTATAGGGAAGTCATACTTGGCACTGACCACCATATTCCCAAGGCTTCTTATAATTGCTGTAGCCATGCATCTGCATGCTAGATTAAATGGCAGTACAACATCAGATATAAAGGTTAGGCCACCTGTGGAGCAAAATTTGCAGATCTTTAAACTACAATGGACTTCCAAGCTCCTAACTTGCAATGAATTGTCTGATCTTCAGCACACTTTCTTCTGCAGAGCATCCCTTTATAGTAACTGTAGCAGGTCAAATGTAGAACAAAAACCTCTGACTCTCCACGTACAACAAATAATTTATTCAAAGATAAAAGAACAAACGGTGAGCGCTTTCGCGTATGCTATGATACGCTTCTTCAGACAATATAACATGAAAATAGGCAGCATATTTATAGGGAAGCATATCCCAATGCTTGAATTCAATTAATCAATTAAACTAATAATTCAATTAAAGGGCATCATTGTCTCATAAAAAGAACTTTCTAAAGCTACAAAACAACTAGCTGCTGAAATTGAATCACTGAGTACCCTGTATATAGTGAGTCATACAAGTAATCAAACACTTTAAAGTTATCTAATTCATTCTTAAGGATACGTATTATTTCTTTAAACATAGTGCTGTAAAACATTGTATAGCATTAAATAGTGTTATGTAGAGTACAATATGCATTCATCTCTTCATTCTAGTCTCTCATGGGACGACTTATGTCGTGTGAGAATCACTTATTTGTATGTGTTATATATATTATATAAATTTATAAAATGTTCTCAAAAATGCATAAAATTCAGTATTCATCATTTCACAATTACTATAAAAACTACATAGGCATAAGTTTAATTAAATATATACAATAATATATAAACATATAAACTAGCATCATATGGAAAAATTAACTAAAAAATAAATAAATAGATGAATAAATACCATGAATAAATAAATATAATACATTTATCAATTTATTAAAAACCACATTCAAATTCAAATAAAAAATGAAATTGCACGTATGGACATGAAAGAGGGAAATGAATATGGGTGGAAAAACCTATAATTCATGACTCATAGGTTTTAAATTAATGAATATACAATCTAAAAACAGCTCTAAACACATATTTAGAAACCAATTATATCCCTGTAGGCAATATGAGGTATATTTGAAGATGTTACTAATAGACTAATAAATAGAATGAACTGAAATAACCAAGTAAAATAAATAATTAATTATAAATTAGACTAAATATTAAAAATATCAAACATGGGATCATCTCCGGTTATTAAGAAAGGGTCTTATTGTAATATAATTGTTCAGGCCTGGATGACAATGGCCTCTTAGTCTAAGAATCCATTTTAGTTCATTCAATTCAAGTAAATTTATATAGTCTCCACCTCTAACATTAGCATCTACAATTTGCAGTACTCTAAACACAAAAGTATGTGAAGGATGGGATATAATATGCTTGGCCAGGGCATTTAATTCATTTTTCTTCTTAATATCGTACTGATGGTTGTATATTCTGTTTCTCAATTTTCTTTTAGTGAGGCCTATATAATATGCAGAACAGCACTCACAAGTGGCCAGGTAGATTAAGCCCGAGGTATCACAAGTAGCCCTGAATCTTGGTTTAAAGACATAATTAAACTCCGGATGTGTAAAATCTTGCAGTTTAGTAATATACCTGCAATAATTGCAGTTTCGACAAGGATATGTCCCAGGGGTACAAATTGTCTCTTGTTCTATATTTCTAGTCAGGACTGGCCTATCACACAGCAAAGATTTTAAGTTGGAATTACTCCTGTAAACTATATGGGGAGTAGTGCCGACTATTTTTGACGTAAATTCATCTATCAATAACACTTTCCAGTTGTTAGATAGTATTTTCCTGATATGTTGAAAGTCATTTGTATAGGTCGTAATGAAAGACACTTTCTCCCTATAATCATACACATCTCTTCTAAAACAAGGTAAAGAATAATTATTATTCATGTTATCAATATCTGGGTCTTCTTGAGATAAAATTCTTTTCCTAACATCCATTATTAAATCATGGTCATAACCTCTTTCTAAAAACATTTCCACCATATTATCCACTTCTCTTTTCAAATCGTCCATATCAGTGCATATTTTTCTTAACCTAGTGAATTGACTACTTAGTATCCCTTTAAAAATATGTCGCGGATGCATACTATCATATTTCAAAATTGCATTCCTCCAACATTTTTTCTTATACAAAGTGGATACTAACCTCCCACTCCTAATGTTTAAACTGACATCCAAAAAGTTTACTGATGAATATGAAGTTTCAATTGAAAACCTAAGGAATGTAGTCGTACTTTCTAAATATGCTTTAAACATAAAAAATTCCTCTAATGTGCCATCCCACACGATTAAAATGTCGTCCACAAAACGCCTGTAGACTAAAACTTTTTTAAACAAGATATGTTCAAAGACGTAATTCAATTCCCAGTGATATACAACTAAATTTGCATATGTGTTTGCACAGGGGGTTCCCATGGCCACACCACATGTTTGTAAATATAGGTCACCCCCAAATGCAAACACATTGTTGCTGAGGACCAGTTCCAATAATTGGCAAATTAAAATAATAGTATTCCCATTCACAGTGGAAGTATGTTGTAATAAATCACGTATAGCTTCAATCCCCTCTTCATTGGGAATTGAAGTAAAAAGACTTTGTACGTCCATCGTAATAAGCAAGTGTTTATCTTGTGTAAAAGTAAAATCTAATGAATGTAAATGATCTATGAGCTGATACGTGTCCTTAAAGATAGTTGGAATGACATCCACTAAAGGCCTTAATGTTTTTTCCAAATATATTGATACATTCTCGGTGACCCATCTAGCTCCAGAGACTATTGGGCGCATTGGTGGTGGTTTAATCTCTTTGTGCATTTTTGGTAGCCCTTTAATAACAGGGACTACCGGAGAATCTATACAGAAAAAATCATATAGGCTGTTGGATATCTGATAGCACATAAGCATGTCATAAAGATCTTCATTAACAGTTTTAATTATTTGATTTAATTTAACTTGATTAATTGATAAATAAGTAGCATCAGCATTGAGCATTTCATTCATTAAAGCATTATAATCAACCGTATCAAATATAGCTAAGCCTCCCCCTTTATCTACTGGCCTAAAAGTCAGAGAATAGTCTAAACAAAAATTCTGTAGTGACCTTGTAGTGTCACTAGACATATTAAAATAAGCACATTTCTTCTTTCCATTATAAGAATATTGATAAAAATCAGATTCACATAATTTAATAAATGAGTCTATGTGAGGCGGCATAGCCGGTACAAAAGAACTTTTCTTTCTGTACAAAGGAGCAGAATTATTTAAAGTTGTTGTCTCTTCCTTAGAGAAATGCAATTTTAAAGTAACTGAGCGGGCAAACATACGTAAATCAATTAAGAGCTCAGACAATTTACTCCCTCGAGAGGGAATAAAAGACAAACCATTGTTCAACAGTATAATGTCATGAACATTTAAAACGTACCTAGACATATTAAAATAAAGTGTTCCTATTGTTTCAGTCTTCTCGGTTGGTGTGCGTTCATTTCGCCGGATAGTTTTCTTTTCCTGGTTTCCCAACTGTTTCTTCTTCCCTTCGTAAAAGATGGTTTCCTTATTGGCAAGGGTAAAAAAGGTACATTGTCCTCTGGCTGTCGTTTGCTGATAGCCCCCAAATCATGCTGCAAGAGTCTGGCTGCCTTGTTCGCTTCTTGATTGGGGAGCGGAGTGGAGGCAAGAGAAGCACTCGTCGCAGAAGGGAAAACTTCCGGTGGTGTAGTAAAAGATTTGTGGGATGTATCTTTGCGTAAGCCAGACAAAGACTCAGATGCCACTGAGCCAATAGGAGCTGTCAAAGTAAGCGTACGGTCTAGGGGCGCTGAATTCAAAGTAGGATTCTCCCTCGGGGAAAAATTGTCAGACCTCCTCGGCCAGACAAATACACAGCTGGTGGAAAAGTCTCTAAAGTCGCGTTGAAGCTTTTTAAGCTTAATTTGCTGAAGCTTCATAGAATAGGTGTTGACTTGAGAGTACATATTTTCTAATTCCCGTGAGCAAAAAGGATCGGAAAAGTTTTTACGCAGTTCATTGTTAAGATCATTTACTTTAGATAGTAGCTCCTTTTCTAATGGCTCAAAATAGTCAATAAGGAGCTGCATGTATTTATAACTGGCCTCTATATTTATGTCTTGCCATTTCTTAAGCAACATTGGGTGCGTGTCGCCATATGTAGGCATAACAAGGACACGCATCCCCCGTGGAATAAGTTTATAATGTAGGCATGCCTCTAGATGTTTGCGTTTCCATATCATCCGCTGCAACTTGTATAAATCATTCTCAAGCACCTTTATATTAGAATTGAAAAGTTCTAAATTATCAATGTTAACTTCCGTTACGCTCGGAACTGGAATGTTCAAATCCAGAGCCAATAAGGGATTTGACTTACATGAAGTGATAGCAGTCCATTGTTGTTTGTTAGTTAATCTCCTTGGTTCTGGAGTATAATCCAGTTCAACATCTAGATCGGCCATGACGTGTGCTGTAGAGATCCCAAAAAAACAGCAAAAGCAGATATAAAACAAAAACGGATCTCCACCAGCTAAAGAGTCTGAGGTTAAAATAAAAGGTCAAATGTAGAACAAAAACCTCTGACTCTCCACGTACAACAAATAATTTATTCAAAGATAAAAGAACAAACGGTGAGCGCTTTCGCGTATGCTATGATACGCTTCTTCAGACAATATAACATGAAAATAGGCAGCATATTTATAGGGAAGCATATCCCAATGCTTGAATTCAATTAATCAATTAAACTAATAATTCAATTAAAGGGCATCATTGTCTCATAAAAAGAACTTTTAAAGCTACAAAACAACTAGCTGCTGAAATTGAATCACTGAGTACCCTGTATATAGTGAGTCATACAAGTAATCAAACACTTTAAAGTTATCTAATTCATTCTTAAGGATACGTATTATTTCTTTAAACATAGTGCTGTAAAACATTGTATAGCATTAAATAGTGTTATGTAGAGTACAATATGCATTCATCTCTTCATTCTAGTCTCTCATGGGACGACTTATGTCGTGTGAGAATCACTTATTTGTATGTGTTATATATATTATATAAATTTATAAAATGTTCTCAAAAATGCATAAAATTCAGTATTCATCATTTCACAATTACTATAAAAACTACATAGGCATAAGTTTAATTATTTAAATTAAATTTAGTTAAAAAACAATTACAAGGCATACCAACGGTGATGTCCATTAGAAAATAGTAAATGGTGTGTTTAGCATTGGGAGAGCTGGGATTAGGGAATAGACTGTCGGGGAGATGGGGCTTGAGGAAGTATAGGGAAGTCATACTTGGCACTGACCACCATATTCCCAAGGCTTCTTATAATTGCTGTAGCCATGCATCTGCATGCTAGATTAAATGGTGCCCAGCAGTACAACATCAGATATAAAGGTTAGGCCACCTGTGGAGCAAAATTTGCAGATCTTTAAACTACAATGGACTTCCAAGCTCCTAACTTGCAATGAATTGTCTGATCTTCAGCACACTTTCTTCTGCAGAGCATCCCTTTATAGTAACTGTAGCAGGTCTTATAATGCCATTAGTATCTGAAGTTGTGCGAAGGCAGTGCATGTTTTTGTCTGTTTGTATGTTTGTTTGTTTCACATAGGCTGCTTTAAACGTTGGGGTAATTAGAAGTTATCTGTTTTCGCAGCTGTATGTGAGATATCTTGTATATGAATAATTATGAAAAAAAGACTAGTCTTCCCCTTCTTCTCCTTCTTCTTCTTCTTTCAGCTTTTCCCGGTTAGGGGTCGCCACAGTGGAACTCCAGTCTGCTAATGATTGGCAGTAGATTTTTATGGTGCCGAGGTGCCAGCTCGACACCCAACCATCAACGAAGGCACGCCCATTTACTCATGTCTTTCGAATGCCACTCGACCACAGGGAGGACATGCAGACTCCACACAGAAGGAGCTCCAGCCGAGAGACTAGTATACTGTCAAAATTAAATCTGTTAGCAAAGCAGAAAAGGTCTTTGGTGCAGGTGCCTGTGATGTTTTTATTAGTATTAGTGTAAACGAACAAGCAGGGTGGGGTTTTCGTGTCTCAAAAGTCCAGGCACAGATCAACACACAGGCACCTATATGAAACAGAAAACCATAAAAGGATTCTGTCATCTGGAACTGGACACCTCTTTTCTCTTTTTTTATTTGCATTATTGTTGTATTGACATGTAATACAAAGCAGTGCTGTACCACCTCTGCAACCTGAATGTTGTATTCCAATATAAATTACTTAATGTTCTGTATTCTGTTCATAGGTGTTTACTAGTCTAACAACCACAAGGGCCTTTTTAAGCCTAGCCATGTGTCCCAAATCTCTGACAAGTTCTGGTAACCCTGATAAGTGTAAGCAGGACCTTAAGAAATGAAGTAGTACTGTAATGCACAATTTCATTATCTGCTGGGCAGTGTTGTAAATTGTAACTAGTTGCACAAATACTGTACTTTGTTTGCCTTACAAATTATGGTAACTTTGTAGTATGCTGTGCTTCTGTACCCAGGCTATGACAGGAAATGGTCCCAGGACCAGCCCAGCACCAGCCAGCACAATAATTAAATAAATAATAGCATTAACTGAGAGTAGACAGGTTTACGACTGTTTCAGTTTCATGCAGAATTGTTAGTTCTTATATCATGTTGGTTGGAATGCATGTAAATATCTAATACAATTACCTTTATCTGGAATTGTGAAAGCACAGCTACCATAAAATATAAAACATGATACTATGAGCAGACACTGAATTTTAACAAAGAATCTATACCTCTGGGTAATATATAATACTTTGCCCCTAATTTAATGTACCATGTCATTGGGATCACTGCCTTTTTTGTCTCCAGCTTGAAATGTGTTTTTATTTAATTTTCTTGCTTTATTTAAATATGTATATTAAACTGCTCTACATCACATTATATGGGCATTTTAGTCTGCACTTTGTCATATAATATAGTCATAAAACAACAAAATATTTCATGAGAAGACATATTTATTGCACTGCATTTTCTGCATGAAGGCAGCTCTCACTGATAAGGTTTCATATATACAATATATTCTTTCCCTGAATCACTCTTCATGGGTGCGTCCAGTAATTGTGTCAGGGGGTTGTCAGATGACAGTTTTGTGTAATTTCTAGAAAAAATTTCAAAAGCAATTACTTTCAGGGAAAAAGCAAGCTGTAAAGTCTCTACTGCTAACAGTAGATGCTATTGAAACTATTTTTTTGAAAGGTAATTTAGTCTCATGTGATGACCCCTGTTGTAATTTAACAGTATTTATATATATTTTATAAGACACACAAAAGATGTATTAATCCAAATGCTATACAGCTAGTAAAGTATGGCTATAATCACACTTTGTAATTTTGGCATGGAGATTAGTTCCTAGTTGTCACCATGAGCAGTACTGAAAAAATGTCTACAGGAAACAGATGCTGATCTAAATATTTTTATTACAATTAGACATTTTGGCTAGATTTCCGTTTGAGGCACATGCTTACAAGGCAGTTCCTGCAGATGATGTAGATTTCACTAGAACACTACAAGATAAAACATCTGCATAATACAGCTAATAACAGCTCACAGCACAACAAGATCAATAATATCTTAAAAATACAAAAAAACGAGGCTTTGACAGAAAGAAACTCTGGAAAGCAATCACTGGTATTTGTTTCAGTCATTAGGGATGCCTGTTGTGTTTCTGTTGTTTCCTTTGGGGGCTTGGAAAGCATGCTATTAGCACCTAATTTAAGAAGTACAGGCTCGTACTAAACAAATCATCATTGAGATCATTCATTGTTATTCTGTGAAGGAAAATGACGCTCATCACTTCACACTGGCATTTTTCATTTCCTTATTTTACTTTGCTTTGCATGTATTTGCTTGTTTCATTTGCAGCTCCCAGAGAATGACCTCTATACAGTATTTGTGTGTCTTTACTGATTCATTTGGTAGTGGAATTATTGTCTGGGATAAAGATTGCAGATGCCAATCTGCCATGTACACAGGGTTAACTACTTCATAGTGTTGTACTGGTTATTTCTAATTTCAGCTATGGCTCTTACATACAAGTGAAGTTAATGGATAGGCTTTATGCATAACATGTATCATTCTGTGATACTCCTTTACTTCACTAATCCAACATTCATTTACCCCAATTACCCACCTAATTCCTTCGCCCCTCATTATTTTCTTTATCAAGTCCTGTCATTTCCACCAAAAACATGGCATCCATGAGTCCAGACGATATACCTGGCTGCCTTCTGGTAAATGCTAACTTCAGATCTGTTCAACTCCCCCTTAGCCTATTTAAATATTCTCAGCTTCTCCACTGGTTTTATATACCTGATGCTTTGTGAACCCCCTTAGTGGTTGCACTGCACAATAGTGGCCCTACCACACATTCAGTTAATTATAGACCCTTAAGTCTCACCAGTAGCATTTGTGAGGTTACGGAATGTATCACAGCAGATTTCATAAACAATGATAAGGAATCTTCAGTCCCTTGACCCAAACCAATATCTCTGTGCTAAAGGGAGGTCCTGTATGTTAAATTTAATTAAAGTCTTTATTGATAGGGTCACTGAAGCCATGGATATGGATCACAACATCCACACTTCTTATCTGGATCAGGCTAAGGCCTTCAAAACAATGGCTCTTGCAGGTAATCTCCATAAGCTTACTCAACGTAACATTAATCCTTATGTTATCCTCTGGATATCTGTCTTTCTGACATTACTCACAAGGTTAGTGGTACCTCTTCCACACAAAAGAATATCACTTGTGGAGTTTCCCAGGGGTCTGTCCTGAACATCCTGCTCTTTGGCATCTATGTTCCTGATGTGATGCAAGGTATCAATGTTTATTATGTTTGCTGATGATTGTAAACTAGGTGAGATCATATGCATCACTAAAGACATCACTAAAGACATGCACAGTCTTCAACAATGGTTCAATCTGATTAAGGCCTAGTTCACTGACGGGCTTTAGATTAATGACAAAAAATGTAGTGTGATTTTATTCAGCAAGCAAGAATCACCCCTTTCATATCATATCAAATAAATCCCCCTTAAAATCATCTTTTAACCATCATGTAATAGTCATATTCATAAAATCTACCTAGACCAGTTAAGTTCCAAAGGCATATTTTTCAGGAGTAAATAAGCTAAAATCTAACTCTAAATCTTCATCAACAGACATATCAGCAAATACAGAGCCCCCTTTGACATGTACATTATTAAGGATCTTGTCCATCTTGAAACACCTCAAAGCTTTCTGACCAAGAACATTGCTGGTTTAAGCTCATTAAGTTATGCTGATATATGAAAAGCCATTCTGTGGTCTTCTGTCTTGTTGATCTCTGTCTGTCCTTCTGAGCTGTGAAAGACACCATCCTGATTGATCATCTACACACAAAACCCCAGCTCTGAAGACCTTAACCTTCACTGGCACATAAATAGAACATGGTGGTGTGACAGATTTCTAACCCAAACGAATCCCCTACTAATAGAATAAGCTTCCTCTACATGTTAAACTCTAACACATTGGTTGAATTCAAAAGTGCTCTAGTTGATTGGATGGGCAATCACAAATTTACTCACGCTATATAAAACATAGCACTCAATCATCAAAGAGCCCAACACACCTAATTATTCTTGGATTTAGCTGACAAGGCTTTTTAGTTGCCTAGTATGTACTTTTGACCTTATGAAGCTACAGGTTATTGAAGGTGAAATATGGCACCTCACACTGCTGTCACTGATTTTGGGGAAGTCTTAGATTCTCAAAGTCCAGCTCCCTAACAGTTGAGTCAAAGGATCAAATATATGTATCTGTGTAGATGCATCCCGTATGATATGAAACTACATGGTAGGAATGATCCAGTAAGATGTGCCCACATTACTAACTTTGCTCAGTAAGATTATAAAAATAATCATTGCATGAAAAATTGTGATGTAGGGTTGACCCACAGCCTGTGGAATTATCCAGAAGGGTGACGCTGAAGTGGGTAAATTTACCAGAAATAACTAACCCTGCATAAACCATGGTTGCAGAAGATTAGCAGTATAATATACCAGAGTTTTTTATAAAATGTATTTTTAACTTTTCAAATAATTAAATTTTATAATGGATATCATTCAAATTTATGGGATGTTATTCACGTACAATACACATATGCATTTTCCCTCACCTGTTTGAGCATATACAGTGCATTGAATTTATATAGTTTGCGACAGTGGTGCTAAAAATGGAACACCTCTCTCTGGCATATTTCAAATTTTTTTAAGTTTAAAAATAAAGTTTAAAATAACTGTGACATACTTGTGAGTTGCTTGCAATCTGGAACTGGCTGAATTTTTTTCATTAAACATATTCTAATGAATCATCAGTATAAAACCACTCAAAGCAGATTAACACTATATTAAACCAGAGTTTTCATCTTGTTATTAGAATTTCATCAGAAAAGATTTTAAAGTAAATTCTATGGACACGATTTATACAATTCCAGTTCTTACATCATACCCTTAATCATATAATTGAATATTATAGCAATAACCAATGATGTGGGTCTGGTATATTGAAGATTTGCCCATGGTTGGTGTGGTGTAATCATGAGGGCTAAGCCTGATATTTGTTTTTCTCTTGTCCTTTTCTCCCAATTTTTTACCTTGAGGTTCTCATCCTACAATCTCGTGATAATATATATATATATATATATTAAAAAACACTATGTTCAACAATCCCCCTACTTTCACCCCTCCACCACCAAATCTTCTTCTTATTCTCCCACTTCTCTCTTCTATTCCCACTGACCCTCCACTCATGTCTCACTCCCACAAGTTCCTCTTTTTTATCTGTATATACTACACATCCATTAATAATCACAATACTTATGTTCTTGCCAGCTACATTTCCCACACTATTCCAAAAACTTTTAAGATTTATTCTTTGTACATCTTTGTTTTTTGTTTGTTATACTTTTGTAACATCCATCCATATATATATATATATATATATATATATATATATATATATATATGTGTGTGTGTGTGTGTGTGTGTGTGTGTGTGTGTGTAATATCATCCATATTGACTCCATACACGACATTTAAGTATATAATTTTTAATAAGCAATTCCATATCTTTCTAAACCCTCACACACTACAACAACATGTTTTAATAGTCTTCTTATACTCACAGAATAATCTTTCCAACACTGTTGTATTAAACCATTTGCCACTTAACATGAAGGTTTTCTAAAGTTAATATCCAGACAAAATCTTGTCCTGGTAAAAAATAACAAATCTGTTCCTCCACCCTTATATTGCCTTTTGTACTACTTCACTCAATTATTTCCATGGCTCTGTATAATAAAATTGCTCATTATGTTTTCATACAATTTCCTATGCTCTTTTTACCTTAACCATATTTTCATTATCCATAGCAATATTTTATTTTGATACACTGGCAATTCTTATATCCTTTGTTTCCCTAATTTCATTGTATCCCTAAATTCCTTACATATATTCATTATTATTCTATGTATCAAACTTTGCTGTTCACCATTATTTTTAATATTGAAAACATATTTAAATAAGTCATATGCAATACTGGGTTAAGCAACCCTCATCCCCTTTTTTCTCTACATAAATTATGCCCCCTCAATCTGAGTTTTAGTCTTGATCCCCAAATAACTGAAAAGACAATTTGCAATAATACATTGTCTTTCTAAGAGTGAAACATAAATACACTGTACATACAACTCAGTTTTCCCAATATTACTGAATTAATCAGATATACTTTTCTGTGTAAACGACAATCTAAATGTCCCCCTAAAGCTTGTAATTTCCTTAATTTCCTCTATGTTAACTTAAACTGCTCCTCAATTGTTTTTTTTTTTCAAATTTAATTCCTAGTATTGATACGTCTGACACAGAAAAAAACAAAAAACATATTCCACCTGTCTTTGCAACATCTTCTTCCTCTTATCTTTCCTTATTCAAAACTAACTCAATCATTTTAATAATATTTTTCATCACTTTTTGCTTTTTGCATCCATGCGTTTTTGTCAATAATAATAATATATCTCCTATGAAGGAAATCAAATAATAACTTGTATTTTTAAACTTCTTTTCCAGCTGTATTGATATAGCATTCATTAGGCCATCCTTTTTGGACTCTTCTCTACAAGCAATCTGTTCACTTAACCTTCCATTCAGCAGAATTCTTACATAATTTCTTACAAATGCTGTACTCAGAAATACTAACTCCTTCCCTTTAAAACCATACTACAGAAAAAAATTCCCTAAATGACTATATTGTACACTATCAAAGTCCTTATAAACCGCCCTCTCTACTAATTTAAACTCCTGTTGCATAGAAACTATCTCATATACCACAACCTTTATTAACCACATTTCTTAACTTTGGTTTCCTTTTAACACCATAGAATCATTCCATGATAATGTCCTTAAAAAATTTCTCAGATCTTTTTGCACAATCATCATAATCCATATTTTTTGTGTTATTGGTCTCCAGTTAGAAATATCACTTTTGCCCTCAATCTTCTACATAAATTGTATTATGCCTTCACCAATATCTTCCTTAAAAATTGCACTCTCCATTTATCTAAAACTTTAATAAATATTTATTTCCATTTTCTCTTTCATATTTTATATAACATATAACTTATTCCATCTCCTCCTAGAAGCAAGTTGCTTACTATGCCTTGCTATCAAGTCCATATTTTCTTTTGTGTATACCTTTCTTTGTCAAACTCATTTTTCATTACTGTTATATAACCGTCCTTATTTCTAACACATTTTGTTAAAAAGAGATATTTCTTCCTTTCTACTTTTTTAAATAGTAATCCTGCTTATATAATTCATAGGATCATAGCAGGTGTGACGACCGTGCCCTGGCCCAGCAATCAAGGAGCCTCAGTCCTCACCACTTACACCAGGGAGGTTGTCTCCTAGAAGAGAAAAGGATATCTAATACACACAGTAAAGTACAATTTCCCTTTAGTGCACACAGAGATCACAGTCAGTCTGGGGTTGGTTGTTCCCTTGCTCACCAGGTCCCCAGTAAGACTCCCCACTGGCACAGCTATAGGGTCCAGATCTCAGCCTAGCTGGGCAAGCTAAAACCTCCAGTACCCTCTCTGTCCAACCAGTGCTTCATGTCCCTGCCAAGTAGCTGACACACCACACACACACTTCGAGATAAGTATTTATACAACTTCACAGACACTCCTGGGAAAGGCTGACACAGATTCTCCAGCTGTGCCCCTTTACCCAGACCATACGGTAGTAATCTCTGCCACCACCCAGCTAATAATATCCGCTACTAAAAGGCCATTAAAAGGGTGTCCAATTATTACTGTGCAATATTATTATCCAATGGTAATGTGACTATTCAGTCTAGGCTTATTGGAAGGGCTTAGACAGTAAACTCCATAAATATATAATGTACTCTAAAGCATACTTTATCTCTACATAAACCAGCCACAGGTGGAATGTTTTAAAATATTTAATAATAAATAATTAAAACACAAGACAAAACTACTACACCACAGAGATATCTAAGAGTTCAGAGATCACACAGAAACTTAAAATAATACAGTAGTACAGGTCTGATTTAAAAGAAAAATACCTAATTAATCATTACTAGCTTTAACTATTCCTACAAGAAATCACAGTGCTAAAACTTACATGTGATCTTAGGCAGAGTGTTGAGTTAGATATCCAAGATCAAAATGCTCCCAGTCTCTTGTGAGAAATAGTATTTAGACATTACTAACAAACATGTCTCTAAGGCCCTCCCAAATTACATCATGTTTGACACTTAGTCTGGAGTTCTCAGGCCACAAACTGCATTATTTAGCAATCTAACACCTGCTCAGAAACTTACAACAATGTAAGTCATTTCACATGTATAGTCTAACATAAACCAGAGCAATAAAGCACATTCCACATCTAAATTCTGGTCATAAACTTTAGCCTTAAAACAATGAGCATGAAACCTTCATCCAGATGCACTGGAGCCGAATTCTAACAGGAAAGGGTCACAACATGTTTCACTGGGCCAGTAGAGTGTAATGTTGTCACATATTTTGCAGTTCCACATTTCACAATATTCTTTTACACTCAAGAAAACAGGCCTGTATTGTACATTTATTTACAAATGCCAGAATTATATATCAAATTCTATTTGACTAGGCTGGCAGCCTTCACCCATCTCTCCCCAATCGTCACAGCAGGTTATTAGCCTAATGGCCATGGGGCTCTTACAAACCTAGCCAAGTGTTACCCCTGTTCCCAAAAATATCAAGGTATTAAGTGGATCTAAGTCAACAACTACTGCCCCTGTCCAAGAGGGACACAGGTGAATTGCCCCTGTCCAAGCGGGACACAGATGAAACTCCCAGAGTGAATTTGCAGTTTCCCATCCAGTCATCCAAATTACATTTAAATATGGTCAGCGAGGCACTCTGCTTCACCTGAATTGTAAGTATGTTCCAGACGAGAGGTAAACTTTGTGAGACATATCTGTCTGTCCAGTATGTCCTGTTGATGTCACATACGAGGCTGTTATATCATTTCATTTATGAATGTGCAGCATTTCCATTACAGCAGTATCTGAGACTGCTTTATATGCAAGGCAGAGGTCACTTCTGAGTAGTCTGTAAGACACACAATATAGTGATAGTGATTTCAATCTTTCAATGTATGACATATGCTGAAGACCCTGAATTTTCTTTGTAAGAAACTATTTAAGTCTTTCCAGTTGCTGCAGGTGCCTGGTAAGGTACATGCTCTATTAATGGCCTGATGAGGGAGGAATACAGGGGGGGTTATAACCTCTTTTATTCTGGATGCAGTGCCCTACTTATGAGATGGCCAGTGTGGAAAGCTTTTCTTACCACTGTGGAGGCATAGTGGTCAAAGGAAAGGTTGCTGTCTACCTGTTTGCTCAAATCTCTTACCACTGATTGCTTGCTTAGGGTGTTGTTATCAGTGTGGTAATCTGCAGGGACATTGCCCTTGCCAAAGGGGATAATAATGCTTTTTTTTTTGCATTGAGTTTTAGCCCATGACTTTGGCACCAGTTGTTTGTCTGTGTAAGTCCCACTTGTAGGCTGTTGACTTCATTTGGGGACTCGATGACTGCACCCAGTTTGCAATCAGCCTGTAAATATGAGAAGTAGATTCCAAACAATAAGGGCTCCAGCACCAACCCCCGTGGGATACTACTGGTTATGGGTCTGTTGATGGAGGTAGAGTCAACTATTTTGACTGTGTGCATTCTGTGAGCCTGTTTGCAGCTCACCTGACAATATATGGATTGATCTCCAGCTGAGTGAGTTTATCAATGATGCCTGAGTGGGGAATAGTGTCAAAGGCCTTGGGCAGGTCCAGGTAGGCCATATGCATGGATTTGCCTTCATCCAGGGCTTTGATGACTGTCTCAAAAAAGTTCACCAAGTTCAAGAGGCAGGATCGTCTTTTAACAAAGCCAGACTGGGTTGGGTTGAGCATTTGGAGGTCTCCTATATCAGTGTTGATGAGGTCCATGATTATTCTTTCCATAGCCTACCAGATTAAGATGGTCAGGCTTATGAGTCGATAGTTCCCAGGGTCTGTGGAGGAGCCTCCTTTATGTAATGGGATGATGGTTACTGTTTTCCATTCAGCAGGTGAAAAACCAGTGCTTAAACTGTGATTAAAAAGAGTACTCCAGTGGTGCAGCTAGTTCTTGTTTTAATCCATTTAGAACCCAGCCTGGGATATTATCAAGTCCCATAGAGGCTGTGTTTTTGGCTTTGGAGAGAGCATTTATGACCTGCTCCTTGGAGATACTAGGTGGAGAGCAGGTGCTAGGGCTGTTTTGGGGATATGTGGTGGGGACTGAGGGGGAGAAGTTTTCACTGAACCTTTCAGCTAGCAGGTTGGCTATTTCCGTGGGTTCAGTATATATGCTGCCATTAAAAAATAGTTCTGCGCAGATCTGCTTTTCTCCTTTAAGGTTTCTGATGTAGCTAAAGAAGGTCTTATTGTTTTCCTTAGCGAAGGAGGCTAATTTGGATTCATAGTTAGCTTTAGACTGCCTTATGAGGTGTCTTATCTGCTTGTTTAAGCTGAGGAGGGAATGCTTCCAATTCAGACACTGTTTTTATCCTCTTTTCATTCTTATTATATAATGTCCCCTCCTCTTCCATTTATAATGCACAATCTTACCCTAATAAATTCTCTGAATTTCTCAAAATCCTTCTATTCCCTTTTCAGTAAATGTAAATAATCTCTTTCTAGTTCTAAATACACATTTTATATATCATTTCTTTTAAAAACAATCAACCACCCTGTCCATGACCAATAAAAAATTTCTAAATGCAGTCTATAATTTTTATCAATAGTATGTATATCTACCACAGCTGAAATATAACATGGTTTCATACCACATTCCAAAGCACAAAATCTTCCTAACTTAGCTCTGATATTATTTAATTATTTGTGCATAAAATGACATCGACTTCTCATACCTCATTCCAAATGTCTGTCACTAGACATCTTTCAATCAAACTCTCTAATCTTTCTTTCACTGATTACTCAACTATATGATTCTGTCAAGACAAATGAACTATAACGTACTAATTGGTACTTAATCTGCTATGAACAGAGCACGCAATAACCCCCACTGTAATTTAAAAAGATGTATATATTTTTTTTTCTTTTCTTTACATTATTTTCTTTCTATCTTTCATTAGCTTTGCTTTAACAATCTTGATGTTTTTGAAAAAGAAATGTTTAAAGCTTGTTGCATTGTTTCACTTCTCATATGCCACATATTTCCTGTGAATTACTTTACCGGGCTTGATCTGAAAATAGTCATTTTTGATCGGGGGACTACCCTCGTAAATAGATAGATAGATAGATAGATAGATAGATAGATAGATAGATAGATAGGTAGATGGATAGGCAGAAAACATTTATAGAAATTTAACATTTCTCTTAAAAAAATCCCAACTGATGCCTTCGCCCACTGGGGCCTATACTTTGGAGAGAAATTCCTCATTTTACTTTTCCTCACTTTTGTTTTCTCAGAAACAGAATTATTTTTGTACTGTTGTCTATCACTCTCCTCCTCACTTCCCCCTAATTGACTTTTCTTCTTCTCCAAATAAACCAAACCTGTTTTCTGTAACTACATCAATTTCTTGTATGCTTATCTGCAGGTTTACTGTGTCTCATTTTCCTCACATTTTTCTATCAGTTACTCCTTAAATTATTACAGTTTCCAGACAAACAACATGCCTTGGATTGACCCCAATAGCTTAATACTCCTCATTATCCAGCTTTAATTACAGACTACAATACTAGGGAAATGCATTACATTTTTCTTTTCCACATTTAAAACAACTCCATCCGCCCTTCCTTGTAGAGGAATGAGTAAAACAATTTTGTTGTAATTGGGCTGATTCCTGAGGAGAATAGAAAGTATATTACTAGAGAATGGTGAACTGTGTCAAAGGATTTTTTTTAAGTCAACAAAAAGGGTTCAAATGAAATGACTTTTATTCATATTGCTAAGGCTGTCATCTGTTAAGGTGTAGACAGCAGCCATATTACTTAACAGAAACTATGCTTTTAGGATTCTATATGTCTGAAAGAAGTGGAAATAGATCAGCTATTTCAATACTTAAGAAGGAAGGGGAGAATGGAGATAAGCTGTAATTACACTAGGCTTGCTTAGATGATTTAGGAATGGACTTCACTATTGCGGTTTTCCATAACAAAAGTCAAGAATGATGACCTAGTGGTAGAGTCTCTTGGCCCCAGTGGGTGGAGGCATCAGTTGGGATTTTTTTAAGAGAATAGCTATATTTTTGGACCTGACTCTTTTGAAGTAGAAGGGCAGGATCAGTGAGTCTGAGGTGTGTGTTATGCTAAATGTGCTGATGACATTGGTTAGGGTATGGAGGAGTGGTTAGTATTTTTTAACAATGTCTTGAGAGATATGTGCTCCAAATGATGAGGAAATTGTTCATTTATGCAGTGAATTATTGAGTGGACCACTTCCTATTATTTTCTTAACTAAGTTCCAGAATTTTTTTTCAGTTTAATTGCAGAGTGGTTTGGGATTGCCTGTGGAGATTGGCTTTATGGTATCTGTTTACTTTTTTGTACGGTCTGTCAAATAATCAAGATGGAGCCTGTCTTATGAAAAGGCAGATGTTTTCCAAAGTTTCCACACTTTGTCCTTTAGTTTACCCAGGGCTTCTAGTTCTTTGTTTAGCCATTGATTTTTTAAAGGATTTAAAGAGCCTGGAGATTTTTGAAAAAAAGTTTATGTTGGAGGTATAGTATTCAAGGATAAAGAATGGGATAAATGGCCGATTTTGGTTCCAACATAAAGTGACCACTGTTTGTGTAAAATATGCTGTAATGCCCACCTCCAACAATAACTGCTCTGTCTGCACAACAAAAATCTATTTATTCTTAAATTCTAGCTGCCTCTCTGCTTAAATGTTGAAACACATTCAAACATGAAGTGATCACTTTCAGATAAAATTGTGATTTTTAATCCTATTGTTTTAATACCTCATTGCTGTAATCTGAAAAAGCATGATAAAGACAGTGACCTATAAATGCAGGATCACTGTAATTTCTTTGTAATACAGAGGTGTGTCTACTTAGAGAGCAAATTCTGGAAAGTATAATATTTCTCCTTATCAAGCACAATTATAGGAGATATTTTAGCAACCATAATTCTTAACTGACGGATATGTAAAGAAAAATCTATGAAGCAGGTTTAATTCCTCTAAAATGTCTTTGGTAGTTCCAACAGCATGATCACAAGTAAGGTCAAACCTGGTTTCCTCTGACAATATAAAGAGTAAGGACATATTAATTATACCTAATCTAAGGAAAACACCAGGAGTGTGTTCAACCAGTAGGAATGTGCTATCTTTGTTCTCAAACCTTGTCTGTTTTAGCCATGCATTTAAAGTTTTATCAGGTTTTATAAGGAAAAGGGTAGAAAATTGGGTGTGAGAAATTTAGTGTCCTTTAGTTACAGCAGTCCAAAGGGATCAGTACCCCATGTGGTAGATTTAGAATAAAGAGTCTTAACCCATAGTGGATGTTGTTACTATTATATTTTCCACTTGATAAACTTGAGAAATCTAACAATCTGGGTAGTTAAAAAATCTTATTTCCTGGTGTATGGGATTTTGAAACATACTTTGTAAGTCAGAAGAGTTTACAGGTTCAAGTTATTGGATGAAAGAGGTGCTTAAAGTTTTAATCTTTATAGAAAGTATTTGAGGTATATCAGGGAAGGTACCGTTCATTACTTTAAAGAGCTGTTGAAAGATTTTCATTGTAATGATGGTACATCTAGCCAAAGTGTAGAAGTTAAGCTCATTCCATTTCTGAAAATCATATTTTACTTTGCATTGAATTTTTTAGATTCTGATTTAAAGAAAATGTTTATGTCATATTTAGTGTCCATTCTTAAATATTTTATATCTGTTGGCTTTCATTTCCAACCTCATTTACCTAGTCCTGCAATCCTGAGTTGTGAGAGGACTTTTTGTGCTTGGGTGTCTATATGAAAGTGCATGATCAAGTTGAAAGCCCTAGATACTTTGATGACATTTGGTAAAGGATGGTTTAGATGGTACTGTAGGTGAAGGAATTCGGCAGACTGACATTATTTACTTGTGCCAAATAACATAGGTTCATAGGTTCATAGGTTCATACTAGGCTATCTGCCCAAGGGCATTTATAAGCCTAGCCCATAGTTATGTGGCTTTCGCCACCCCTTTAGTTTGAAATAAAGGGGTAGCGAAAGCCACATAACTATGGGCTAACATCCTTTTAAAACATCATTTTAATTTTTATTGTACTTAATACAAGTTTGTTGATGCACATCCAGTTCTACAGTAGCATAATGTCAATCTGCAGAAGTTTAAAAAATTCTTCGTTTGATGTGGAGGATCTAGTGATGATATTCTCATCAGCATATAGTATGAAATTTAGGTCAGGTAACTCCCAAGGCAGATCATTTATGCAAAATGACAATAGGAGAGGTGTGAGTACTGAACCTGTGGAACACTCATGGCTGGTAGTAGGTTTGTGTTGCATGTTTTGGGTGGAAAAAAAAAGTTTCTGTTAAGCAGGTATCTGCAGATCCAGTTACATACCATATCTGATGCTCCTTTACTATAACTTTGAACACCTAGTTAGGAACCTACAAGATCCAACCCAATTACTGAAAATTACGCTTATACTTGACCTCATTTTGACCAACACGAAAGAGTGATGCAGGCAAGAAGGGTCTACTTAATAATCAAAAGCTAACCTGGGGGGGAGTTGACATATTGCAGTGTGTTTCATTGTTCCCTGTTCACCAAGTGCATACTTACCCTGTTAAAAACTTTGGTAGTGTGATCATTCAGCATAGTGCATTATCCCACTAGGCCACTCAGTTCAGCAATAAAGTAAGAGTTCGTTGTTCTCACCTCAGGTAAGTCATTTCCGGGTAAGTGTATGTATATATATATATATATATATATATATATATATATATATATATATATATATATGTAGATAGATATATATATCCTACACAACATCACTGTCCCATTCTTTCCATCTAGTCCTTCAGTGTAATTAACATTTCACTATGTATCATCATCTCTTAGAGGTCAGTTTCAGAATCAAAGCAACAAATGTTGAATACATATTTAAATACCACTGACTGATTTACAATTTGTAGCTGTATGGATCCTAGCACAGCCCTAGCATTCCTCCTAGGCATATTGAGCTAAATATGTGCCTCAGTCTGCCCGGTTGTAAGAAGAAGACTTACAGGGCAAAAAATACCCTTGGCTAATTCAGAACTTACATAGCCGTAAAAGGCCTTATGATTATCCTTGGCTATGATTGCTAAGTTTTTCTCAACATTACCCTTAGAGGATTTAACATGTTGTCTTATTTGCCTGTTGAGGGAGAGGAGGGTATTTTCCGTTGTTGGAGCCTCGCAGTAGTTTTCTTAGACAGCAACTTTTTGCTTTTGTTGTAGAGTTTGTTGATGCTGGATGTCAACCAGGGCAGCTTTTTTTTACTTGAGGCTCTGTCTTTGATTTTCTCTGGAACAGTAGAGTCTATACACTTATACAAGTGATTGTACAGGGCTTTAGTGTAAGCTTTGGTGTAATTTTCGCTTCCAGTTGGTGGTGGGACTTGGAATGCATTTATACCTTCTCCTAAGAGGGTGGGGTTTGCCTTGGTGAAGTTTTTTTGTCTGACTTTGCCCTTTGTGATTCCTGGTGTTAGTGCCAGTTCAAAGGCAAGTGATTTGTGGTCAAATTCAACTAATGAGGGTCCGACAGTTGCTGTGGTGCATCTGTTTGTTACGTTAGTGAGGACTGGATCTAGTATGTTTATTCCTCTTGCTGGGGTTCGAATAACTTGTTCCAGAATATTTGAGTTAACAAAGTCAAAAAACTTTTGCCCTAGTGAGTTAGGGTTAGAGTAGGTTTCCCAATTGATGGTGGGATAATTGAAGTCCCCCATGATCAGAGTGTTTGGATTGACTCCAGTGTGGTCAATTAGGCCTTGTGTGCATCATGATCCATGGCAGGGGATCTATAAGTAGCTATGACTTGAATGGGGGTCTTATCTGCAGTAATCTGAACTTGCAGTAAATCAATGGAGTTGTCCAGTCTAACTAGTCAGGAGATGAATTTGCCTCTAATATAGCTAGAAACACCACCTCCTTTGGTTCTCACACATTTGTTTTGCAGTCTGAAGGTGTGGAAGGCATTGTAGCCTTGAAGGCCGGGGTACTCTCTGAGGCCTTGAACCAGGTTTTGGTGACAGATATCTACATCCTCCAGTGATAGACGTGCTTCCAGGGAGTGCAGTTTTTGGTTTAAGCTCCTGTCATTTAGTAGCATAACCCTTATTTTGTTATGGTTGGCAATTTTCATGTTGGCAATTGTTTTTGAGACCTTGCCTAAAAAAAGCACTATGGAGGAGGCAAGAGCTTTTGCTAGCAGCAGAAAGCCTAGGGATGCCAGATTCAAACCATCTCGGCAAAGCAGTAAGGTTTATTAACCATGTCATTCCAGCCGGAATGAAACTGGACCCCCTTTGAATGACACCAAAAACTAAGCCAGTTATGGAAATCTATCATTTTTTGTTTATACTGTGGCATCATTCTAGGTGAGGATAATATGCTGCTCAAGGCTAAGGACATAACTGCCTGGGACCCTTGCTTGGAGAGCTCAATCATGTCTCTCTTTATATAGACCAGTGAGGTATGTCTCAGGTTGTTCATTCCAACATGAGCTATGACAGAATCATAATGGTACTTGTTGCCGAGAGACCTGAGTGCATTTGTGATCTGACGAATCTTGGCACTGGATAGGCAGCTGGTCGTGGCTTTCTTCTTATCTAACCTGATGAGTGGGCCATCTGTGTGGAGTCTCCAATGACAAGAAAATTTTTTTTCTGAGTGTTACGCCTTAAGGGCTTGGTAGGTGAGACACTGGTGTTACTATGTGTCTTGGGTGCTGTGGGAACTGTGTTAGTTGTAGCAGTCTTTTGTTTTGGAAATCTCTGCTGTTTCACAAGTTTTTTAAGAGATCCTCCATATATGTTGATTTTTGTTTTGGATGCATATGATGTGTATGAGTACTGGTACTATGTGCATAAATAGTGGTGGGTGAGTTGACAAACTGTTCAGTGTTACTGTTTTGAGTGTGAGAGAACAGGGATTTGGGGTGTACATTTCTTGCACTCTGTACTAGAGTGAGTTATTAGTAGAGGATGTCATCGTACATGAGGCAGTTGCTACATGCTTCAGGAGACCCAAGACAACAAGACTGGCAGGAGAAACAGGGGTAGTCCAACTGTCCATAATGCTAGGTTTGAAGAACTGTTATAACAAAGGGGGTGCTTTCAGGACTGATCTAGGAGGTGCTCTGAAAATGGGTATGTCTGACAGGGTTTTTGGCTGGTGGTTTAATAGGTCACAGCTCACTACCAAAACTTCTTAGACCGAAGACGTACTAAAGATGAGGACACTAATGTAATACAGCTGTGTCTAAGGGAATAATTGTCGAAATTATCTGTCTGGCTAAGGCACACAATTGCACGGCAGTGTGCAGTGCTGTGTGACGTGCAAACAAACAGAAACCTGCTCAAATGTGGGGCTTAAATAACAGAAGCTACAAACATAAATAAAAATTTTAAATACTCAAAAGAACCAATGAGGGTGCTTACTCCAAGCCCTAGCTTCTGCTTCCTGTTGTTGGAAGATGCCAGCCATTTCTGCAGCAGGAGTCTCAGCTCTTGCTGCTGTTTCTACTGTTTCTGCCTCTGTTTTGGATTCTAATAGTGTTTTAGTGTTATTTTCACCTTTGTCTGCTTTGTCTGGTTCTCAAGTTCTGTTCAAGGCTTTACTCTTTTGAAAGATGCTGATAATTGAACTTTGCTTGATTGGGGCAATTCTATGGAGCTTAGGGATTGCTCTCAGGCTTCTACATCTTCTGTGTCTGTTGTTTTAGCTCCCCAGTGGAAAAGTCAGCTACTTCATTAGTGCTGTAGCTTCTGTTGCCTCTACTGTTATTTTTCAGGGTACATTTTATGCTGATGTGGTGAAAACAGCCATTTCTGCTTCTGGCAGTAAGTTTGAGTCTTATGGGCAGACAAGGATTGTTTCAAACCCTTTGGTGCATTTAAAATCTGTTTCAGGTCAGCCTTCATCACATAAGTTTAATCGGCATTCTTTGTTGAAGCCTTTATTTCTTTCTGTTCAGTCTTTATGTGATATTATTCATTGGGGGAGGATACTTTTGCCGATGTTTATTTTGAATGTCAGGAAGCTGCTTCTGCTTTTGTCTCCAACTTTTCTAAACATAATTCTTGGTCTGATTATGTGTTGTCTGAGGTGGATATTCATTCCAAATGCAAGATTATTTTGAATTTGCATTCTATTTATGTTACTGGGGCTCATGTTAGGCGTTTTTTGCTCTCCCATCGTGCTAATGTTTTTCCTTTGAGGAAGTCTTTTAATTCTGATGCTGGTGGCATTTGGGAGGGGGCCTGGGAGGCCTGGGTGGCCTTACATGTGCCAGACACTGGTGTTTCACATTTGCCTGGTGTTTGTTTATTGGCTGGTCTGAGGGGTATTTTGAGATATGCAGGACAGCCTAAATCATGTTTATTTTTTTTTTTGTGACTTCTCACATTTGGTGTCTGCATGTCCTTCTATGAAATGTATTCATTGTGAGTCATCTAAGCATTTTGCTAGGGCTTGTCCCCAGTGATGCTGTTTGTGTTCCTGTTTACAGAGGGACTCTCCTGCTGTATCCCCTGCAGCTTCTGCTCCAACTGAGTCATCTTCTGTTTTGCCTGCTGCTGGCTCTGGGTCAGCATCTACTGTTGTATCTGGTGATTCCTCTTTACAGCAGGTTGTGGATCCCACCCCTGGCCCTCTGCATTCTTTTTTCCAGCCCCAGTTCCTGTAACTCCTTCTGGAGGTCCTAAGGTAGATTCTTTGCCTTTTAGTCCACCAGGCCCAGTAGTTTCCTGTTTTTTCTGCTGGGGTTCCCCTTTCTCCTGTTATTTATGTTGTTCACGCTGCAGATAAGATGTTAGACTCACTTCTGATGCTGGTACTCAGGTATTGGACACTACAGAGGGTGTTGGTTGTGAGGCAGATGTTCTGATTTGCCTGAATCCCGGTCAGGGTCTTCAGGTTCTAAGCGGAGGTCTTTAAGGATTAAACACCCTAAGAGGTTTTTGGATGATGATTCTTTTGTTGCTGATGGTTGACCTGTCTATAGTTTTTGTAATATTAATGATATGGTGTCTTTATCTAGGCATGAGGTTGTGCATTTTTGTGCTTCTTCCCTTTCTTCTGATGTTGTTTGTTGGATGTGGGTAAAATTTCTCCTAAATCTTTTTGCAATAGGAAGTTTTGTGGGGGATGGTTTGGTCTTTGGGGACTGATCACCATTCTGGCATTGCAGTCCTATATCATAAGTCTGTAATTGTGGTTAGGAATGTTGTGCATGTTTTGTTTGGTAGGGCATTGGTGGTAGGTCTTCCTTTATATGTTTTGTTATTGCCTATGCCTTTATTTCTGTGGCTGAGTGCCATTTATTACTTCAGCTTTTATGGCCTTACTTTCTTATTGACTGGCCTATTCATTTTTTGGGACTTTAATTGTGGAATTGTACCATGGGACTGCAGGACTCTAGTGTTCATTGTTGCAAGGACATTTTGCGTTTGGCTTCCCTTACTGTGTGTAGTCCAGACGCTTTTACCTATTTTCATCGTACTGCATGCACTCATGTTGATTGTTTTTGTTCCCCCTCTTTTGCTGTAGCTTCTTCTTCTTTGTCTTTTGTGCCCTTTACTGACCATCATGCTTTGTCTTTTTCTTTTGATGTTTCTTCTGCTTTGTCTGAGGGTAAAGGCTTGCCTAGATATACTGCTCCTTGGATGTTTACTCCTGCTTGGCAGGAGGATGTTTTTGAATTATGGTATGATCGTTTTAGTTTGTTGCCTTTCTTACCTTCTCTGTCTTCCTGGTGGTTGACTTTTAAGAAGTTTCTTGTACATTATGATTGGTTTGCCTGGTCTTATTATTTTCAGTTTAAGTGGTCTTCTGATGCTTTGTATGCTAATTTCCAGTCTGCTGTGTGTCAGGACCCTGCTAATGGTCTTCAGCATCTTAGTGAGATGCATTTGCACAACATCGCTGGAGTTAAGATAGTTCTTTGGAATCTGACTCACTCCATTAAGGTAGTGGCAAATGTATGCTTCGGACCCAGGCCTTTACTGATAGTTTGCTTACTTCTTCTGTTGATGTTGTTGCTACTAAGGCTGGTATTTTGCTGTAAGTTTACTCTTATTTGTGTTCATTGTATGGTGATAAGGTTTCTCCTTCTGAGTCTTGGCCCATTCTGGCAATGCTGGCTACTTTTAAGGCTGCTATTGATTCCCCTATTACCTTATTTAAAGTTCACTGGGTTATTTCCTCCTTTAAGGTTGATTCTGCCCAGGGTGGGATGGGCTTTCATACCATTTTTACCCATTTCTTTCTGATGTTCAGTTGTCAGTATTAGTTCAGTTGTTTAATGAGTGGTTTTCTAATGGTTGTTCCCATCCTGATTTTTTTGCACATTCCTTCAAGTTTCAATGGAAGAAGGGTGACCTCAGGGTTTTGTTCAATTGGCACCCTATTTATTTGTGTAACACTGATTACAAGTTGTTTTGTAAAGTTCTGCAGTTGTACCTCTGTTCTAAGATGCATTTTCTTTTAGATCCTGGGGGGCTATGGTGTCGTTGACAGGCCTATGCAGGATTTTTGCTTTTGCTGAAGTCTGCTACTTCTTATGTTCACTCTTCTCCTTCTGCTTTGCTGCTTTCTTCTGACCTTACTAAGGCATTTGATAATGTCAGTCATAGGGCCTTAGACAATTTTGAAAGCTTTTGGGTTTTGCCCTCTTTTTTATGCGCATTTCCTCTATTTATTCTTTTTCAGTTATTGTTCCTGTATTGAATGGATGGTTGGGTTCAGAGGTTGCTGTAAAGAATGGTGTGTGTCAGGGCTACCGTTTAACTCATTACTTCTGAGCGATGTGTCCAAGTGCGTCTGCAGTTAACTCCTACTGACGCCTGTAGGTGTCAAATATTGTTTGTTCATATTTGCATCAATAATTCCAAAACCATGCTATGTACAAGTTTTAAAATTATTTCATCTTAAACCTTACACAATGGCAAACTCAACTGCATTAGTATTTGACCTCTGTCTAGTGCATGTAAACAGATACTGTTATTTTTATTATAAATTTATATAGATATAATTTTCACATTTTGCTAAATATCTCAACAACCAAGTAACACACACAGTACTCAAGAGCCTCACATGAAAGCTCTCGGCTAGATGAATAAAATGCTGCTGACAGTATGTGTGTAACTTGAGTAGTTGCTGAAATATTGTAAGTTGTTTACAAAATATTACAAATGTAATAGTGTGTTTACTGTGACTTTACAACATTTGGTTTAAGACCTAGAACCTGAAGATGAAGACTACTACCACTATAAAAATAATTTGTGCTGAGGAGTTTGCCTTTTCTACTTCTTTGATAACTCCTATGGTTCCAGAGATATGAACATTTGTTTGAAATGTGAGGACATAAATTGATTCTATCGAAAGGCTTAGGTTCCGCCCATTGGAAGTTACAGTGCAAACTTCCTGAGCTCCATTGGAGTGAATGAGTTAAGCAGCTATCTCTTCACCTTGGTAGTGGGTGCAGTGTTTTTAAGGTGCGGGCCCGTTTTCCTTGATCTCCTTTTTCTTTTTCCTTTTCTGGTGTTTTGGTGCCTCATTTTCTGTCCTTTGCAGATGATGTGACAGTGCTTGCTGAGTCTTCTGGTATTTTGCTGACTTATATGTAGTAGTTTTCTTTTGTTTTTTCCTTGCTGGGTCTCTCCTTTAACTTTGCTAAACTGGGTGGTTTTGATGTAGTGCCTAGTGTTAGGGAGATTTATTTTTCTTCTGCAGGCCTATCCATTTTGGGTATGCCTTTTGGTACTCCTTCTTACATGCTGGAGTCTTGTGAGCGTCTTCTTGGAAAGGCTTTCCAGTCATTGTTTTTTTTGGTGTTCCTTTCCATAGTCTTTTCACAATAAAGTCTATTTATTGAATGGTGCTTTGTTGGGTACTTTAAGGTATGTTTTTTTTCCTATTTAGTGGTTTACCTGTTCTTGTTCTATCCACCTTTTGTCTGAAGTGTTTTGTTTCTTTTGGTGGACCTCTTATATGCCTGTGTAGAGCGGTACCTTGTATTCTCCTCCTGATTCGGCTAGGGTCAGGCTGCTCCACCCTGTTCTTTTTCTGTATACTTTGTTTCTTTTTCCTGTTTTGTGGCATTTGCAAGCTGCTGATCTTTCTTTGCTTGGTCATTTGCTCCCAACTTTGTCTGGCCAGTTTTGGCAGACTTGCTTGGCTGGGAAGCATGCATGGAGAGTCTCCTATGGGGAGCTGTGGTAAGTCTAGTCTTTGTTGCTTGGGTGGCGCATTACCTTGGGTGCCCTTCCTTCTTCTAGGCAGGACTGGTATTCCTCCCTTTTGAGCAGTTTCTATGCCATTAATGGGAATCAGGACTATTTCCCTGGGAGCTTGCAGGGGTTGAGTCAACAAAGGCGGTGTTATGCCTCTTGGCCCCACTGGAGTGAATTTTATATGTCATTATTCCCTTGCTAAGGTGCCAATGAGGTCTTCTTATGTTTTTTTTTGTTCAATGGGGGCTCAGTCATGTCCACATGCTGGTTGTGGGACTTTGGAAACTGCAGAACATGTTTTTCTTCACTAGAATAGTTTGTCTGGCTTTTGGGAGGATGTTCCACGTAATTATTCAGTGTCCCATTTGTTTCCCATTACACTTGATAAATGTTTGTATGGGGATTATGGTTGTACCTGGATGCCAGTAGTTGTTTAGTCAGATTTCCTCTTGGTGTCTGCTCTAAGGCTTCTTTGGACTTCCTGTTGTAGTGAGGTTCTTACTAGGAAGATTCAATTTATGCCCTGTTGACTTGCTCAGCTGCAAATGTGGTTGTGGCACAAAAGGGTGGGGGTGGGGGGTTTGACCCTGCCCAGCTTGCTTGTTTTGATTTTCAATCCTTTATTATTGTTCTTATAGGTTCATAGACTCATAGGTTCATAGGTTGATACTAGGCTATCTGCCCTAGGGCATTTATAAGCCTAGCCAGAGTGTGTTTGGCTTTCGCCACCCTTTTAGATTAGTTGACTGTGCCTCTGTATAGTAGGTCACAGAAGATAACCCTTTTGAGGTTAGTTTACTGTGCCTCTGTCTAGTAGGGACACAGATGAGATCCCAGGGGAAAACCTACGATCTCCCATCCACTCGTCAAGATTTCTCTTGAAGAGGGTCATTGAGGGACTCTGCTTAACATGGATTGGGATTTTGTTCCAGAGTGAGGGGAGCCTCTGGGATATGAATCTGTCCCTCCAGCATGTCATATTTATTTCTGTGCTGAGGTTTAAGTCCCTGGAGTGTGTAGATCTAAGGGATTTGGATTTCCTGAGGTGGTGCATGTCCATTAATTCTGGGTTGGACATGGCTTTATACGTCAGGCACAGATCGCCTTTGAGTAGGCGGTAAGCAACTAAGTAGAGCTGGAGTTTCTTTAGCCTAACTGTGTAGGGCATCTGTTTGAGTCCCTTGATCCTCTTGGTTAGGTACTTTTGGGGTCTTTCCAATTGCTGCAGGTGTCGGGTAAGGTACATCCCAAATGGGGCACTGTATTCAATTATGGGCCTGATGAGTGATGAGTAGAGGGGCACAATGATCTCTCTTGATCTAGATGTGAACCTTTTCATGATAAGGTGGGCTATATAGAAGGTCTTTCTAACCACTTTGGCAACATGATTATCAAAGGAGAGATTGCTATCTACTTGGGTCCCCAAATTCCTAATTACTTCTTCCGTACGTAATGGATTACCACCTATGTGGTAATTTGCGGGCACTTTGTTTTTCCCAAAGGGGATGACTATACACTTTTTGGCATTTAGCTTTAGGCCATGGCTCTGGCACCAGTTATCCATCTCTGTGAGACCCTTTTGGAGGATGCTTGTGTCAGTCGGTGAGTCGATTATTTCACCCAGTTTGCAGTCATCTGCGAACTTGGTCAGCCATAGTCCTCCCGTGTTAGCCTGTACCTCAGAGAAATATATACCGAACAAGAGAGGTCCCAGGACTGAGCCTTGTGGGATGCCACTTATAAATGGTTTAGAGTCTCACATGGCACCTGCAATTCTGACTATGTGGGTTCTATCCCTGAGCCAGTTTGCAACCCATCTTGTGACATAGGGGTTGATATTTAAGCTGGTGAGCTTATTTATGATGCCCGAGTGGGGTATTGTGTCGAAGGCTTTTACGAGGTCCAGGTAGGCTGTGTGGACTACCTTCCCTTCATCTATGGCCTTGGTGACTGTTTCAAAGACGTCGACCAGGTTCAAGAGGTAAGATCTACCCTTAACAAAGCCGAATTGGGTAGGATCCAGTGTTTGGAGGTTCACAATGTCTTTCTTTACGAGTTTCATGATGATACGCTCCATAGCTTTGCAGACCAGGCTAGTCAGGCTTATAGGACGATAGTTTCCGGGGTCCGTTGTGGCACCACCTTTGTGGAGTGGGACCACTGTTGCTGTACGCCATTCCTTGGGTAGATATCCTGTAGTAAGGCTGAGACTGAACAGTGACTTTATGTGAGGGTTCAGTTCTTCTTGGAGTTCATGTAAGACGCAGCCCGGGACACTGTCCAGTCCCACTGATGCTGTGTTTTTTGCTTTGGAGAGGGCAGCTCTCAACTGTGCATCTGTGATGCCAGGGAGGCTACACTCTGTTGGGATAGACATTTGCTCTTTTGGGGGGGAAAGGGGGTAGACGTTTTCACTGAACCTGTCTGCCAGGATGTTGGCAATGTCTGTGGGTTCAGTGTATTTTTTGGCATTTTGAACTAACTCAGAGCATATCTGGGAATTGCCACCCAGGTTCCTGACATAACTAAAGAAGGCCTTGTGATTATCTTTAGCGTCTTGTGCAAGTTTTCTTTCAAAGCTGGCCTTAGATGATTTTATGAGAGATCGTAGTTTCTTGCTAGTACTGATCAGGGATGCCTTCCCTTTTTGGGATTTTGCTCTATCATGTAGTAGCTTCCTCCTTCTGTTGTATAGCTTATTTATGGCTGGGGTCCACCAGACATGTCTCCTGCCTTTGGAGGAGTGAGTCTTGGTTCATTTTGGGATAGCATGATCCATGCATTCCTGTAGGTGTCCATAGAATGTGTTTGTAAAGGATTCTGCGGTTTGGGCCGTATTTTCCACTGGCTCGGGGGCTTTGAAGGATTTCATCTCAGTTTTGAGAAGTGTGAAGTTTGCTTTTGAGAAGTTCTTCACCGTAATTTCCTTGGCTGGGGGTGAGGACGGGATATGGATGTCCAGTGAGATTAATTTATGGTCAGATCTTACCAAAGAGGTGTATACCTCTGGTATGGAACATAGACTCCCCATGTTAGTGATGATCAGGTCCAATATGTTTTCCCCTCTTGTGGGAGTGCTGACCAGTTGTTCCATAGCATTTGAGTTTATAAATTCTAGGAACCGTTGGGCGAGGGTGTTGGGGCTTGTAGTGCTCCTAGTCTATGTTTGGGTAGTTGAAGTCACCCAATATAATGGTGTTTGGAGAGACCTTCATATTCTCCAGTGCTCTCAGGAAAGCCGAGTGGGGTTCCTGAGTCTGGGAGGGTGGTCCGTAGCAGGCTACAAACTGAAAGGCAGTTTTGCCCACTGTTAGTTGCACATGGATGGTCTCTGATGCTTCGTGCAGTGCCACTAACCTGGAGGTGTGGGTATCTTTGATGAATATGGATACTCCCCTCCCTTTTGTAGTTTGGTCCAAGTGGGGCCAGAAAGCATGGTATGAGGTATAACCTGGTAGTGCTGGGGTGCTCTTGGGAGCCTTGAACCAGGTTTCTGTTACTGCGCAGATATCGATATTCTCCATACTGAGGAGAGCCTCGACTGCGTGCATCTTGAGGTTTAGACTTCTGGCATTGAGCAGCATTACCCTTAGTTTCTTTTTCTTTGTGTTGTCTATGGAGGTGGGTTTGTCTTTTGAGCCTTGCCTAAAAAAGGCACTATGGGGGTGGCAAGAGCCTTAGCCAGTATTTGAAAGCCCAGCAGTGACAGGTGCAAGCCGTCCCTAGCGAAGCAACGTGGCTTGTCGAGCATGTCATCCCAGGCTGACAGACACTGAATCCCCTTTGAATGACACCAATACTTTAGCCAATTGTTAAAATTGATCATTTTGTCTTTATACTGTGGCATCATTCTTGGTGAGGGTAAGATGCTACTCAAGGTCAGGGTCATACTGGTCTGGGCTACATGATCAGAGAGCTCCTCTATGTCTCTTTTCATGTAGTCCAGGGAGGTACGTCTCAGGTCATTCACACCAGCATGGACAATGATGGAGTCATATTTCTACTTGCTTTGGAGTGACGTGAGTGCTTGTGTTATGTGGCAGATCCTGGCACCCAACAGGCAGCTTATAGTGACCTTCTCCTTGTTCAGCCTGGTGAGTGGGACGTCAGTGTGTCTGACAATAGAGTCACCTATTACAAGTGTATTAGGTGTGTTGTTTAGCCTTAAGGGCTGTGACTGTGTGGCACACTGACTTTGTGAACTATGTGATACGTGGGTATTGTTGTGGGGTAGCGGTTGCTTGGATGTCTGCTTTGGAGGTCTCTGCTGCTTGGGCAGATTTTTATTTAGAGCCTCCGAGTATGTTTATGTGTGTTTATGTGTTTGGTTTTCTGTTGCGAAAGGTCTATGTGGGACTGGATTTTTGGTGTATGTGGTTACCTTCTCCTCCTGACTGACTGTGCCAGTACTGGGTTGAGAGAGCCCAGCCTCCAGTTTGGCTATATAGTTGCATCTCTCACATATATTTGAGCTTGTTGGGAGGAGGACAGGGTGGTCTGTGTACATAAGGCAGTTGTAACATTGCCTCAAGATTCCCAGATTCACCAGCTGGACTGGAGAGTAAACCCGAAACTGACTTTTGGACATGCCAGAATAGTATAAGGAACTACTTTCTGACTGATCAAAAAGGACCAATAGGGAGCCAAGTACTTAAAGGGAGTATAAGAGGGTGTAGTGCTTTAGTTTATTAGTGCTTACTTATAAGATTACTTATACAAGCAACTGCAGGGCTTTAGAATGAATATAGAGTGCTTACTTTGAGATTTAGAACAGTTCTAAGGGAAAAAGTGAAGAGCAGACTTTGTGGAGCCGGGAATAGTTTAAACCTGTTTAAGCGGCGCTGCCCGATGCTGCGCTATGCGCAAAATTGTGCAAAACCATGCAAATGCGGGTTCTAAAGCAGGGAAACTGAAAGAGATAGGAATTGATCCAGAGCGGCCAATAAGCTACTAGTTTCAGGGCTGAGACCACTCCTCCAGGGACAGATAGGCTGCTCAAAGCTCCCCACTCTCACTGGTGAACAGAGAAGCTTCCTCCTATCCAAGTAAGGATATGGGCAACACAGGAAACTATACCACAGTCCGGAAATCAGTAAAACCTGAAATCTGGACTAATCTAGTTCAGCAAAGGCGGGAAAAGAGAATATTTTTTTGTTTTTGTTTTTTTTCAGAAAACAACAAAAAAACACACAGAAAACACTGTAAATGCTATAAACAGGCTAGTGCACTTTAGTGTGTAGCCTACAACAGTTATACAATACAAAAATGACCTAAATTGATATAAAACAAGTGCAAAAACTGTAAAAAGCAGAAAGCAAATGCAATTTAAACTTTTTAAAGCACAGATCAGTTAGAAATTTGCTTTTTATGTGGGAAAAGGCAGTTGGAGCAAACAAACAGAGAAAAAGTACTTATATCTGGAAAAGTCTCTTGTGTCTCTCTGTTGCCTGTATCACTCTGCAGGACACCACGAGGAGCTGTGTGGAGTTGTATACACGGGTCAAAACTGTGCAAATGTGGGTTTTAAAGCAGGGGAAACTGAAAGAGCTAGGAATTGACCCAAAACAGCCAATAAGCTACTGGTTTCAGGGCTGAGACCACTCCTCCAGGGACAGATAGGCTGCTTAAAGCTCCCCACTCTCACTGGTGAACAGAGAAGCTTTCTCCTATCCAAGTAAGGATATGGGCAACACAGGAAACTATACCACAGTCCGGAATTCAGCAAAACCTGAAATCTGGACTAATCTAGTTCAGCAAAGGCAAGAAAAGAGAATATTTTTTTTGTTTTTTTTTTCAGGAAACAGCAGGAAAACACACAGAAAACACTGTAAATGCTATAAACAGGCTAGCGCACTTTGGTGTGTAGCCTACAACAGTTATACAATACAAAAATGACTTAAATTGATATAAAACAAATGCAAAAAATGTAAAAAGCTATAAAAAGCAGAAGGCAAATGCAATTTCAACTTTTTAAAGCACAGATCAGTTAGAAATTCACTTTTAGGCGGGAAAAGGCAGTCGGAGCAAAAAAAAACAGAGAAAAAATGCTTAAATCTGGAAAAGTCTCTCTTGGGTCTCAAAACCTGAAATCTGGATAATCTAGTTCAGCAAAGGCAGGAAAAGAGAATTTTTTTTTTGTTTTTTTCAGGAAACAGCAGAAAAACACACAGAAAACACTGTAAATGCTATAAACAGGCTAGTGCACTTTAGTGTGTAGCCTACAACAGTTATACAGTACAAAAAAGACTTAAATTGATATAAAACAAGTGCAAAAACTGTAAAAAGCAGAAGGCAAATGCAATTTAAACTTTTTAAATCACAGATCAGTTCAAAATTTGCTTTTTAGGTGGGAAAAGGCAGTCAGAGCAAAAAAATAGAGAAACAAATACTTAAATCTGGAAAAGTCTCTCTTGGGTCTCTCTGTTGCCTGTATCACTCTGCAGGACATCACGAGGAGCTGTGTGGAGTTGTATACAATAACAAACTTTTTAAATGACAGATTCGCTAAAAAATCTGGCGTTTTAGGTGGAATTAGTTAAGACAGCAAGTAAAGCAGAAAAGTGATACTTAATCACTCCAAAGTCATTATTTTGTCTCTCTGCTGCTTTAGACTCTGCAGAACACCTGGAAGGCACTTGCTGAGTGGAATACAAGCGTAAAAACTGTGCAAATGAGGTTTTTACAGCAGGGAAGTGAAAGAGATAGAAATTAGCCCAAAGTGGCCAATAAACTACTAACTTCTGGGCTGAATCCACTCCTCCAGGGACAGATAGGCTGCTCAAGAAACTTCCTTCTATCCAAGTAAGGTAATGGCAACACAGAAACTTGTAACACAGCCCTGGATTCAGCAATAACATGAAAACTGGACTATACTAGTTCAGAAAGGTGAGAAACAAGTATATATATATATATATATATATATATATATATATATATATATATATATTTTTTTTTTTTCCAGAAAATAGAGCAGATACAATCAAAACAACACTTTACCCAATTAACCAGTTAAAAAGCTTAAAACTGAGCCCTGTTCCAGCAGTCTTCAATCAGGCAAGTTCTAACTGCACAGTTCTGTCACTAGGGTACAGAGAAACCTACTCCAAAAAAAGATGGCCTGGATCAGTGCACAAGTTATACAAACAAAGCTAGATCCAGCCGGCCTGAATCTAGTCTATGCTACAGAAAACAAGGCGTACTGATTTCAGAAAGAAACAATTCCAGTAAGCATGCGCAATAAGCCTTTAACCAGAAATTCCCAGCTCAGAAGGGCAGAATCTAGCCTCTCCTCCCACAAGAGTGCAGACCACAAACCTTCTTAATGTAAAATAACTGGCCTGAAGCCCAAGTCCTTATCCCAGAACTAATACACTTTTAGAATAACAGACACTGAGTCTTTAATCAGCAGTTCCCAACTTAGAAGGATGTACGCTACCTGTCCTGCCACAACAGTGCAGACCACAAACCTTCTTAATGTAAAACAACTGGTTTGAAGCCCAAGTGCTTAAACCAAGGGCCTTAGAATAACAGTTACAATTTAATCAGGCTACTAACAAGCAGTAATAAAGGCAGCAGAATAAATTCAATTGATAAATTCAATTCAATTCAATTCAATTATATTACAGGAGGTCTTTCTGTTTGTAAGTATTTTTGAAGTCTTTGTCTAACCAATGTGTCTTTACCACAGGAGTGCCCCAAGACTTTGTACTCGAGCCTTTTTTGTTATCACTATTTTTATATCAGTGCTGTTCTTGTTTTAGGCATTTCTCCTGTTTTGCTTGACTGTAATGTATTTTATAGCTACTGCACTCCTTTCTTATGGACTTCCCAAACATTTTTCTTCCTGCAACCATTTCCTTTTTGCAGTTTTTTCTGTTTACAATATTACAGGACTTTCTGCATTTGTTGTGGCTCTTTTTTCTTGTTTTTGTCCATTTGATTGCTTTGGGTTGAGTGTTTGCATATTAGCAAGAATTTGTACTTAGTAGTTTATTTAGTCCTGTAGTACCATTTGGGGTTATTCTTCTTTGTTGGGTTGTTTCTTCTTTATTACGGGTTTTCTTGTTAGGGCTTCTTTTGCTTCTTTTCAATTATGTAGGACTTTGCCTGGTTTCATTGTGATTGCCCTTCATCCTTTTTCTTTGGCTGAAGGTTTTGTTTTTTTGGGGGGGGTTGTTAGGGTTTTTAGTCCTACATGGTTGTTGTGCTTTCTTTCTATGTTTGCACTTTGATATTTCTTGCTGTTTTCCTTTTCTTTTTTCTTGGTCGGTATGACTCCAAGCCCTACACCAGTCCCCTTCTCCAGACAGGTTCCAATCATCACACTTATCTCACAAGGGTGCAGAAGGGCCCCTTCCAATCAAAGATGGCTTGAAAATTGTGCTCAGAATACAACAGCCACTACAAACAGACCCAGATGCAGCAAACCCATATCTGGACTATGCTACAGCTACTAGCTACACTAATTTAGGCAGGAAAAACTAAGTGCCCAAACAACCCAGGCCAAAATGATGCAAAGAGTACAGACCAATTGCAAACCTTTGTCCCATAACAAAAGTATTTGAAAAGTTAATTTACAAACAGATTTTTGACTAAATAAATAAACATGACATCCTCCAGGACATCCTGTATAGATTCAGAAATTCCTTTAGTATCATGACAGCATTATACTTAGCTACAAATATAATTTTCAATAATATGGATGACTCTAAGTTGACTGATGTCTTTTCTTAACCATGGCAAAACACTTTGAAACTGTAAATCATAAACTAGTCTCCTACAAACTTAGTAAATTTAACTTTAGCTCAACTGCTATAATAATAGCACATACCAGGTGCTAGCAGAGAAGTCTTGCCCCCGGATTCACAAATCCTCCATGTAAGACTTAATAAATCTTACTCGTTGGCTGCAGTTGAACGGTATGATGTCAGCATGCCATGAATATGCATGAGGGCATGCTGACTCAACCGTAGGTCTTACACGGACCATGTAAGAAAGCAGGGGGCGTATCCGACTGCTGAGCAGTCTAAATGTCCACGCCCCTGCAAGTGTTTTAAAAGTAAAAGCAAATACACAAGAGCAAGTCCGCTCAAATGTCCCTGCACCCAACACCACACTCCCTGATATTGTAAACCCCCATCACAGTTCTAAAACGCAAAACATTAAAAATGTATTTTTTTTTAAATTCCCAAAATAGTTGCCCGTATTTGCGCATGTGTGCGCGGGTGTGCCCAATGCTTAGCTAGAGTTAGCAATTCTGACATGGAAGAGCATAAGAAAGAATGTTTATGCAAATCACACCAAGTAGCAATAGCGTAATGGTAGAGCGTTTGCACAAAGAAGAGGCATTCATGGTTCGAGTCCCACCACTCCCCTTCGTATTTATTTTTTAAATCAGTATATGGAATAATACCTGACAAATATGTTTAAACATTACTAAAAAGCAGTGAAATGGCCAATGTATCAGTGAACAAAATAAATATTTTAAAGGATCCTGATATAAAATTGCCTGCAGTTAAGCAGCGCTTTACCCAGCGCAATAGAGTTGCCCATAGTTTAATAGCGCTTTACCCAGCGTGATAGAGTTGCCCATAGTTTAATAGCGCTTTAACCAGAGCAATAGAGTTGCCCATAGTTTAAGAGCACTTTACCCAGCGCAATGTGTTTGCACGGATGTGCATGCCATGCCAACCAGGGCACAGGAGGGCACCGAGGAGCAATGTAGAGCAAAGTTGCTTAAATGCAGCCACACCCCCTACCCTGTCTGGACAGTATGAAAATAAAATGAATGACAAGGTTCGAACCCAGGACTCTGTGCATCAGAAGTAAAGTACAGAACCACTAAGCCATGACAACATAGGGGAAACATCCACTGTTAACATTCATTTACTTACAAATGGTAGTTTAACCATTACTAAGCAGGTCTGCAGTCAGTCGAGAATTTTACAAAATGGCCAATCCCAAAAAAGTGCGGGAAATGTGGCATATTTAAGCCCCACAGGCAGGAATACATGCCATAACTGATTGTAGCTCACATCTGCAGTTAGAATGTCTGGTTACGGAGAGGGAACACGCTTCCGAGTGCAACGTTGGGGCATCGAGGAATCCAAATACATGGTTTGGCTCCTTGTCCACCATCACGAGTCAAGACTCCTGCAGGGCCAGTTCCAAGGGATGGATTACAAGGCAGAGGCTTGGAACCGGTTAGCTCGTGACCTCACCAGTGCCACAGGCATTCCTCGGACTGGTGAGCAGGTCCATCACCACCATGCAGACCTGAAGAGATGAAAGAAGACCACCTGAACCAATGGATACAGGAGGCCCGTGGGATGCAGGATGCCCCACAACTGAGTATGTAGCCATGGAATGCAGTATGTAAGAATTGATAATGGAGTATGTATAACGGATAGGTATGTCTCAATATCCCTTCATTTACTTTACAGCTGCAGGTGACCGTGCTACAAATCAGCAAGTCTATGCTGATAGGCTGCTAAGGCTGCGCCACCAGGCAGGTTAGTGATTATTCTGCATGTATTGTTATACAAAATATGGGAGTGAGCCTGAAAGAAAGTGTTGTAGTCCAATAATACAGCCATAACATTGCCTGAATAAGTCCTCTGCATGTACTGTCAGATAAAAACGTCAGAGCGGCAGAAAAAGAGTGTAGTAACCCATTAAGAAAGGTAACATATGTCTGGAATAATATCTCTGCAGGCACTGTCATATAAAATAAGTGAGTGAGCCTGAAAAAAGAGTGTTCTAACCTATTAATAAAGGTATAATATGTCTAGATTCCTAACCCAGAGGCTCCCTTCACTCTGGAATAAAATCCCAGTCCAGGTTAGGCAGAGTCCCTCATTGACTCTCTTCAAGAGGAATCTTGATGAGTGGATGGGAGACAGTAGGTTTACCCTAGGTATCACTTCTGTGTCACTGTTAGACAGAGGCACAGTATACTAACCTTGAAAAAGGGCATAGCAAAATTAATTTAAAATGGGTGGCGAAAGCCAAACACACTCTGGCTAGGCTTATAAATGCCCTAGGGCAGATAGCCTAGTATGAACCTATGAACCTATGAACATGTCTGCCATATACACTGTTAAAACAAATAAAGGAGTGAGCCTGTGGAAAAGTGTGTAATGTAATTAATAAAGGTCTAAAACCCAGAGTGTGTCTGTGTCACAGAGTCTGAAATGTTGTTGTACCCTTGCATTATACAAACAGTACTGTTTAAAAAGGTGCTGGCAACCCAGAGTTGTGCAGTCCCATATAAAGTGGGTGATGGAAGTGCTAGTAGCTGTGAAACATATATACAGTCCACAACAGTCAGTTACTGGCTGGCATGAATAAGTAAATCTGGCACACGTGTAGCATGTTATGTTTTCTCCAGAAATGTGAGTGTGTGTGAAGAAATGCAGGGTTCTGTACAAATTGAAGTGAAAATGTCATGTGAAAACATCCCAGATATGTAGATAAAGAAATATAAATGCAATCAAGAAATATGTAGCAGTAACATCTGCATCCTGGACAGTTAGTATGTCAGATATAGGTCAGACATATATTAGGTTCATAGGTTCATAGGTTGGTACTGGGCTATCTGCCCAAAGGCATATATTAGCCCAGCCACGTTGTGCAGTATTCACCGCCCCTTTAGTAGTTCCCTAGACCCTTGTACTAGCAGCTAGTACCCTTGGCCTCTATCTAGTAATACTGTTGGTGTGATCCCCGGTGTGAACTTTCTGTTACCCATCCACTCATCAAGGTTCCTCTTGAAGAGTGATAGTGAGGTGCTCTGTCTTATGTAAATCGGGACCCTGTTCCATAGTAAGGGAAGTCTCTGCGAAGGGAATCTATCCCTCCACCATGTTCTATTCATTGTTGTGTTGAGGTATATATCCCTAGAGCATGTAGCTCGAGTAGATTTGGTTTTGCTAAGATGGAGCATGTTCAACAATTCTGGGTTGGACATGGCTCTGTACGTTAGACAGAGATCGCCTTTGAGAAAGCGGTATGCAACAGAGAACAGTCTTAGCTTTTTCAGTCGTGCTGCATAGGGCAACTGTTTGAGGCCAGTAATCCTCTTGGTTAGATACCTTTGTGGTCTCTCCAACTGCTGGAGATGTCTAGCCAGGTACATTCCAATTGGTGCATTGTATTCAATAATGGGTCTGATGAGGGAAGAGTAGAGGGGCACCATTACATCCTTAGATCTTGATGCGAACCCTTTTGTTATCAGATGGGTCACATAGAAGGATTTTCTAACCACTTTGGCAACATGGTTATCAAAGGAAAGCTGACTATCTACCTGGGTCCCTAGATCCCTTATTTCTTCTTCAGATTTCAGGGGATTACCTCCTATGTTGTAGTTTGCGGGTACTCTGTTTTTTCCAAAGGGGATTACTACGCATTTTTTTGCATTTAGCTTGAGACCATGGCTTTGACACCGTGCATCAGTCTCATTTAGGCCCTTCTGGAGGATCTCCATGTCGGCCGGAGACTCTATTATAGCACCCAGTTTGCAGTTGTCCGCAAACTTAGTCAGCCACAGCCCTTCCATGCTTGCCTGTACTTCTGAGAAGTATATGCCAAACAGGAGGGGCCCCAGGACAGAGTCCTGAGGCACACCACTCGTTACTGGTCTGGATTCGGACATAGATCCCGCTACTCTTACTTTATGGGATCTGTCTGAGAGCCAATTTGCGATCCATCTTGTGACGTAAGGATTTATGCCCAGGCTGGTGAGCTTATCAATAATACCTGAATGGGGAATGGTGTCAAATGCTTTAGTAAGGTCAAGGTAAGCTGTGTGTACCTCCTTTCCCTTATCTATAGCCTGAGTAACTATCTCAAAGAAATCCACCAGGTTCAGGAGGTATGATCTGCCCTTGACGAAGCCGAACTGTGTGGGGTCCAGCGACTGGAGGTTCCCAATCTCTCCATTTATGAGTTCCATAATGATTTGCTCCATAGCCTTACAGATCAGACTGATCAGGCTTATTGGTTGGTAGTTCCCAGGGTCAGTTGTGGCCCCACCCTTGTGTAGCGGGACCACCATTGCCATGCGGCATTCTATGGGCACATATCCTGTGGAGAGGCTGAGACCGAACAGGGTATTAAGATGCGGGGTTAATTCCTTTTGGAGCTCTCGTATGACACAGCCTGGGACACCATCTGGTCCCATGGAGGCAGTATTTTTAGCTTTAGATACAGCCTTGTTAACCAACGTATCAGTAATAATTGGACTTACACAATCCCCTAGAATGGTAATAGGCCCTGTAGGTGGTGAGGGGGGAGGGGGGAATTTGCACTGAACCTGTCAGCCAAGATGTTGGCAATGTCAGAAGGGTCAGTGTATTTTGTTCTATTTTGTACTAGCTCAGAACAGACCTGAGCATTGCCATTTAGGTTTTTGACGTAGCCATAGAAGGCCTTATGGTTATCCTTGGCATCCTTGGCAACTTTCTTTTCAAAATTAGCTTTAGTTGACTTGATGAGGGCCCTCAATTTCTTACTAATGCTGATCAGGGATGATTTTTCTACTTGAGATTTGGCCTTTTTTGTATAAGTCTCCTCCTTTTATTGTAAAGTTTGCTTATGGCCGAGGTCCACCAGACCGGTTTCTTCTTGCTTGAGGAAGGAGTCTTGGTTTTATTTGGGATAGCACGGTCCATGCAATCCTGAAGATGCATATAGAGTGCCTTGGTGTAGGATTCCGCATCCTGGATATCATTATCCTTCTGCAAGGGAATAGTGAAGCTTTCCACTTCGGATGCAAGTAGTATGAAGTTTGCTTTGGAAAGGTTTTTGACTATGGTTTCCTTGATTGGGGGAGGTAGAGGAGTGAGGATGTCCAGGGTTATCAGTTTGTGGTCGGATCTGACCAAGGAGGGGGTGATAACAGGTGTGGTACAATGGGAGCCCATATTTGTGATGATTAAATCCAATATGTTGTCTCCTCTAGTGGGGGAACATACTAGTTGTTCAAGGGTATTTGAATTTATAAAGTCTATGAATTGCTGAGCATACGAGTTGGAACATTGGTAGTTTGCCCAGTCTATACCGGGGTAGTTGAAATCACCCAAGATTATGGTGTTGGGTAGGACCTTTATATTTTCCAATGTCTCAAGGAATGCAGAGTGAGCATCTTGGGACATGGGACATGGTGGGCGATCTATAACCAGCTACGACTTGAAATGTGGTTTTGCCTGCTGATAGTTGCGCATGGATGATCTCTGGGGCATCATGCTGTACTTGGAGATATGGGTATCCTTGATGAATATGAATACACCTCCGCCCTTTGTACTACGATCCAGTAACTGAGGCCGGAAGGTATGATATGAATTGTAACCTGGCAGTGCTGGGGTGCTCTCTTGAGCCTTGAACCAGGTTTCCGTCACTGCACAAACATTGATTTTCTCCATGCTGAGGACAGCCTCGAGTGTGTGCATTTTGAGGTTGAGACTTTTGGAGTTGAGTAGCATTACCCTTAGTTTTTGGTTACCTGTGCTGGTTACGGTGGTTGGTTTGTCCTTTGAGCCTTGCCTAAAAAAGGCACTATGGGGACGGCAAGAGCCTTGGTCAGTATTCGAAAACCTAGGGGTGACAGGTGCAACCCATCTGAACTATTGAAACCCATTACACAACCTAATGTATGGTGGCAAGTGTAATAATACATGTAGGGGATATACACTGGCAGTCACTAGGAATGAAGTGTAGACTAAAAGGTCATTATAAGATGTTAACCGAGGTTTTTTCTACACCCTACTGTATGTGCATAAACCATGCAATTCCACACCTCAATGGGTATGTGTAATCTTAAATATTTGTTGGGACATATGTCCTATTGTTCTATAAATATTTGCATTCACGTTGATGCATGTGCCCTGTTTAAACACCACAATCATGGTGGCCTGTTGCTACCAAACATCCCTGCATGCTGTTGGAATATCCACTGTGGTTCAATATATGCATGTGTTATGCTTGCTGTTCAACTGTTGTAACCTTGGTGTGTTGGGTTAATGGGAATATTACTGCATGCTGTTACAACTAATCTGGAATGCTGTTTTGTTTATGTTGTAATTAAACACACCTAATCACAGAACGTATAGGAAGGCCGGTCCCAGCGGACCAACCTGTCCCTCCTCTGCTGGCGAGTGCACCTGGCACCAGCAGGTCCGGTGCCCAGCCTGGGCTCCCCTCCTCCATTGGTCCTGTGCCACCTTTGGGTGGAAGCACTGCAGGGGATGGGGATCATCCCCCCCGTGCAAGCGTAGGTGGATAAGGGCCACCTGTCACCCTTTGAAGGGTCCGGGTTGTGGTGTGTAGGGAGATCCAGCGTTCAGTCGCTGATCCCCTACACCAGCTTGAGGTGAGAGTGGCACGTCTCACGGGTGAGCCTGCCCGTCCTATGCAGCCCCCAGCACAGCCACCCTCGGGGCTGTGAAGGTTCAGTGGTGACTGCCCATGGGTGGTGATCTCAGTTCCACTGTTACCATCTGTGGGCTCATGGTCTTGCGATTTCCAAACATCCGACCCCATCAATTGTGTTCACCCATCCCATGTGCCATACACCGCCCTTGTATGCATCTTGTCTGTCTTGTCTGTTTACCTTCCCAACCTACCTCCCCGGACATACCTACTTCCTCTACCTCACTTCCCACTATCACTTGGAAAAAAAAAAAAAAAAAAGGGCAATCTGTACCCACAAAAAAATTACACCCCATACATAGCTGCCCATTTCACACACATGTCCATCGGACAAACATGTAAGCTGATAATTAGAATTGGCAGTACAACATACTTTGTTGTCCTCACCCCTCTCCCAGGGGTGGAAGGTTTCAAATTTCACTCCAAATTCATTGCATATGCACAGCTGTTGCTGTTAAAGAAATGGGCAGCTATGGTCCTTCCCTACAGCCATCCTGCACATCCCGAGCTTGTTTACCTACTGTCTGTCCCTCTTTGTGCCCCCTTTTTCACCACTTTCCTATCTCCCCATTTTCTTTTCTTTAAAAGAAATTAGCACGGGGGTTAGCGGGAGTAAGCACTTTTAAGCGGTAGCAAGCGGGTTTAAGTGAGTGTGCGCATGTGTACGCTTAGCTAAGCGTCACTAAGCGTTGCACAAACACACACAAACCTGCTTACAACTGCTTAAAAGTGCCTTAGTCATTCTATGGCAGGGTTTTTGTTCTGCTGAGCAGCAAAAGAAATATCCTCTGCCAGTCTCCAACCCCAGACCATTGACACAATAGACTGCATGAATTACCACTCAGCCACAGCAGATATGCAAATAACTTGGTTCTGAAATAAATATATCATGCATTACAATGAGGGAATGGAAATGGAAATTAGGAATGGTATAACACAAATCCTTTTCTGTGGGTCTTTATCAGCAGTAGTTGTGGAATTGCATGACATGACTGTGAAAGGAGAACCAGCCATCCTAGCAGGGAATTATGTTACAGTAGCACCTTACAAACACCACACAGTATCAGACCAGGATTAATACTGGCCACAGGAATACAATGCAATAACCACATTTGTATGGCAGTTAATTGTGTAAGTCAGAAAAGGTACATACTCCCTTGTATCCTGTGTTAGCATTTGGAGGGGTGCGTACATGTCTTCACTGAGATGTGTGTACTGGAAGCAGCAACAGTCAAGTTTGAGTACAACATGCATATAACTGGCTACAACCCTAGCATCAGATAAGAGACATATACCAACCTTCAGACTGACACAATGGTGTCCAGAGCAAACAAGCATGGGCCCCACCTTGGAAATCTGAAAGGGCTACACCTACCTAACCTAGCATTTTATAGCAGTGGGCTGCAATCAAAGTGAGTAATGCAATCACCAAACAGCAGGCTGCATGCAATTACTGAATGGTGGGCAGCAATTGGTGCAGAGGCTGTCACATGCACAAGTGCAGATACCTAGAAAAGCAGGCTGTACCTGCAGTCCACACATGCAATTATATCATTGCAGGTGCTGTGAGATAGTGAGAGAGAGAGAGACACGGACACAGACACTGACACAGACTGAGACAGAGACAGAGACACAACAGAGTGAGAAACATAGACAGAAAGTTGAATAGAGGGTGAAACCCCCCCCCAAAAAAAAACACCAATAAAAAAACCTACAAAACCCTAACACACGGAGCAGGGAAATACTAAGGTAAGGTATGTAACTCACATGTATGTATTGGCATGTTGTTGATGTTCTGGAAGAGTACTCTACACACTGCAAATCATCCATGTGTGGCAGCAGTATGTATCTATCTGTATCTGCACATGTGCATAGGGCAAGGAACATACTGCAACTGTTAGTGAAGGGTGGACAGATATCTGTCAGTGAAGGTTGATATGTGCATATATCCATGTAGGTCGTAGTGTGTGGCTTAGAAAACAGCATGCAGTGCGCAGGAGTGGCCTTAGGTCAACTGGTGACCTAGGCAAAAGGCCTCCATGGTGCCCCCTACCACACTTCCTGGTGCCCCCATCCTTGTCTTACTACACCATATAAATAGTGGAAAAGCACCCCTGCTAGAGTGGCGCCCTAGGCGGCCGCCCAGTTGACCTATGCCTAAGGCCAGCTATGGTAGTGTTGATATATGTCATGTGTTGGTTAAATGCTGTGGGACAGATTTGTCAGATCTGCTGTGTTACAGCCAGTGAGGCCTGCTAATGCTACAAGGGCTGAGGACACCCACATGCATTCTGCACAACACTGTGCAATTTAATCACATACCTGTACATCCCACAACTGTCGCATAAGTGATATCCCCACCATGAAAGCATGAAAGGTGGACTGTACATATGCCTATATATACATCCATGTGTACAGCAATAGATGTGTACATGTATGTGTATAGATATGCATGTATATAATATAATATATATATATATATATATATATATATATATATATATATATATATATATATATATATATACACATATAGAGTGAGAGAGAGAGAGACAGAGAGACACGAGGTCATATGTACCGCAACAGGTGTGTGGTGCCCAAGGCGTGGACTGTAGACAAGTGTTGATACTGCAGTGCCATTCCACCTTCCCAAAACAGTGTACCCATTAACTACCACATAGGTAGAGATCTACCTAATAGTGAAGGTGTGATAAGGGAACATGGGACACATGTAGACAGTAGCCTCCGCTTTGATGAAGACAGTGCCACACTACACCTGTAATCTGTCTGTGTGGTATGTGTTATGACAACAGGTGTGTCAGCCATGGAAGTATAGGGTAGAGTTCCCCTCTACTCATCACAATGCCCTGTGTGGTATGTACTTCACATGACAACTACACCAGGTGAACAGGCCACAGACAGACCTCCCCAGAGGGTTATACTGGCCGCAAACAGATGCCCTATGCAGACTGACTCACAAAACCACAGCTACACTGTATTGCATACTGGCCACACAGAGGTGACCTCTGCCAGACATACAGAGGTATTTCACACCCATAGCTGGGTGACAACCACCATGGCAACATATCACAATCCCTCCGGGATACACGCTCTAGGGCCCTAAACCTTGTCAGCTCACTAAACACCTCATGCTGGAGGGATAGATTCCCATCTCAGAGATATGCCATACATCAGAATAAACCACATATCAATAGCAAACAAGGCTCTTCCTTAGCAGTTGTTATAAATACCCCTGATGATTGTGTGGGAGATTGGTAATGCACACCAGGAAACACCTCTGTGGTTCAGGTTGGCAGGGGCAAGTGAAATCAAAGTACATGTATGTCAAAGGCCAGGGTAGCATATGGCTAGGCTGCCGTAGGCCCTAGGGCCAATAGCATATTACCTACCTATGACACTATGCACTCACACATGTACTATGTGACATTGAATAAGTGTAACACTGAATGTGTGCAAGGTCTGTAAAGGTGTGATAGCTTAGTGTGATGTTGTATCTGACATGGTAGTGCCTATCCTAGCTGTGAGAACAGCAACTGATGTGTAATGTACTGTTAGGCAGACATAGTAGTACGGCAGATGATGTGACATAGTTCTCCATTGACAAATGTGGTGTCTCATTGTAGGCTAAAGCAATACATGTATGCTTAGTGAGTGGTACTGCTGGTGAATCCATCACCAATATAAACTGTAGTACTACCTGAAGCTGTAGGCCAAAACAGCACAGTATGGTGTGTGTTCACATTGCTTGGAAACACTGTCATGTGTGTTTCCTGTAGTCTCCACAGAGGACAAGATGTAGGTATAAGGGTGTGTAAGTAGTGGCACACAGTACCGTATGGTACACAGGTAATGCTCATCTGTGCTGGCATACAGTGGTGCGTTGTATGTTTGCCTAATGTGTGTGTGATTATGCCTGTACAATGGCTGCAATCATATGTGTGTTACAGGGTAAACGTGTGTATCCAGCAACATATATAGTCTGTTACAGCAGTATGCCACCTATAGTAACAACTGGACACATCTGTTAGGCAGGGCTATGGCATCAATGACTAGGGTGGTTGATTGGTACTACTGTACCTGTACTATACATCCATTGCAATGGATGACATCTGTGTTCATGCATCGGTGTGATATACACCCCTGTCTTGCAGTTGTGCAATGTGTCACATGTGTCGGGTACTGTTGTATAGTGGTGTGATATATAGAGTCTGCCAGGCAGTGTTAGTTGTGGCCTGTGAACCAATATGTGGTATTGAATGTGTGCAACCTCTGACAGACAATAGGATGGTATATATGGCAGTAAAGTGATATCTGTGGGTAAAGGTGTAAAGTGTGACATAGGACACTCTCACACATACTCATATCTTTTTCATCCAGATGGCCCATCAACGCAACCCAGCGTATACAGCGGATGAGGAAGTGGTGATACTCTACAGCCTATTGCAGCAGTACACAATGCTCTTCTCCAGAAGCAGCCAGCACCAGCAGGAGCGGACTGCACTGTGGCAGGAACTTGTTCGTCAGGTAAATGACATAGGCATGCATAACCGGACACATGAGCAGGTGCGCCATCACTGCAGTGATTTAATTAGACAAGTCCAGCAGCGTGCATCTGATATCCAAAGACAGCAGCTTGCCACAGGTGGAGGGGTGGCCATTCATCCCCCCTCACCAGATCGAAGGAGCTGCTCCTAAGCATGGTGGCTCCTGGACAACAGCTACATCAACCACTGACATGTGTTGTAATGGAGGTCAGAGCCACCCGGCACATCCACCTGGAGCAAGCAGGTAACATGCCCAATCTGTAGGCTACAGTTAACTGTATTGTTAGATTATGTGAACGTGAGATGTGTACTGTGTGTTTAGCAGTTCCGCTGCCTAGTGTTGTGCAATACGGATAGTTTGAATAATATCCCTTCACCTGTGACTGTTGACTGTTGTTGTACTGCAGTTTAGCATACCCACTGTAGCAATGCCACAGTTGTGGCCACTGACGAACCCTCTCATATTCTCATAGGTCCCTCTGGTGTGACGGCAAGGCAGCCGATCCATGCTGGTGAGTGTGTTATACCTGCAATGTTGGTGATGAAATATGCATGTCATAGGTGAGGTGTAGGCCATGTACACATAACACACCTACACATAATGCATGCCGTGCATGTTTGCTGTGAGACGTTGTACAGCTCAGTAATGTCAGTAGCTGCCTCAATGACATGTAATACACAGAGCATGACACACAATTGTGGCAACCCCATACTGCACATTGGATAGGCATAGTTGCAACACCTGTACACAACATAACACATTTATCACATGCAGTACACAAAGTCATGCTAGATATGGTGTAACCACACACCCACTGTAAAGTCACACTTCAGTATCCCACATGTCATCCACACACACATGAAGTACCTCGGGGTAGAGGCCTATCATGGGGCTGTGCAACACTCTCCAACACATAACACAGTCATGTTAGGCAATGCTCCCTACTGGGCACCTCATACACCCATGTACAAAGTGGCTGTGTAATAGTGAACGTATCCACAGCACTGCATTTCAGGTACAGCATGCTAGGCGGTGGTCTGTCACACAGTAGTAGCCGTGAGTGACCACAAGATGCATGATGATGATGGCACATGGTACTACACCCCATCCAGTTACAGTGACCACAGTACTACACATAGCAGTCTTTGCTGTGCACCTCATTGTTCTGTGTGTGCAAACATATGCACCTATACACACCATGCATAGCATGTTGTGGGTGTGCTTACATATGCTAGTATACACATTCTGCACATCAGTCTCCATCTGTACAAAGAGTCACATATGTGTCCTGGAATGCTATTGGGTGTATAGGTCACATGACACACATTGGGTATGCGTGGTGTTTAATGTTGCAGTTGTGTAGCATGCCATGTCATGGCTGGCACTGACATATCTGCAATATGTCCCATACTCACCATAACCACTGTACAATGTCCATGTCGAGCATTGGGATTCCTTCACATCTACATACACCACTCATCCCAAGTCTGTACATTGCATGCATTTGCTACACCTGTGCCCACTATTATGTGCTATGGACACAGACACTGTCATCAGACATGGCAATCTATGTGTCACACAGATAACACATGCAGTTATGGTATGTATACCACTGAGTGATGGTGCACATGACATTGCAGAGCAGATAATACTTGCACAGCAATGTTGTTTCTATGTACACACTCTGTTCCAGGCTGTACCAAATCATTTAACAACTACACACATGCTTCAAAGCCATGTATAATGTCATCAGATAGGGCTGTCTACACTTGCACTGCATGGTCTTGAGCAACACATATTCTGCATGCTGACACATGTGTGGTGACTTTTGCCTTGTGATACTGTCACCCACCATCACCCACTATTGTGTATGTGTTGGATTGCTGGTGTGTGTGTGTATGTGCTGTGGTGAGCAGTGTATTTATGTGCATGTGTGCATGTGTTCAAGTGTGCATGTGTTCATGTGTGCATGTGTGCATGTGTTCATGTGTGCATATGTGCATGTGTTCATGTGTGCATGTGTGCTAACATGACGTACAGATTGTAAAGTGTGTTTCCTGTCTTCCTTCCACAGGTGCTGAGTTAGGGGTGGCTGAATGCAGCAGGGACCCTGATGTCACCGCCACTAATAGTGGAGATGATGAGACATGTATTGTGGCACAGGAAGGTCTGACAGGGTCTGTCGTTGGTCCACCAATCGACAGTACACAGCGGTCAACCCCATCTATGCGCACACTCATACTGCCAATACATCCCTCGTCACCAATGGCCTTAGCTGAGAGACAGCATACAGTTGGCATTGACCAGGAGAGTGTGGTACCTATGGCACATGCATCCCCTCACAGCAGCCATAGCTGGATTACTGGAACGGTACTACATAGGCGGATGTCCAGGGGGTTCGCGGGGGAGCACCACTGGTCGTATTGCAACTGGCAGACATGCCCCCAGAGGTATTACAACCTCCAGTATGTTCCGAGCTCTAATGCAGGCACAGGCACGTATGGAACGGTGCACCCCACAGGGACAAAGGGCGCAGAAGGCCCATTACACTGCTATCAATGACAGCATCTGTGACCTTGCCGGTGCCATCCGGAATTACACCGAGGTCATTGATAGCCATTGGAGGGAGACATTAGGTGTCCTCCATGATGTGTTAGCCATGAGCCAGGACCATGCAGGACGGATGAGAAGCCAATGTGGACGCATGCCAGCAACAGAATCAGCTGGCAGTCATCGCGGATGGACCATGGATCACAGCCGCTCCCGTAGTGGCAGTACCAGCCCTAGCAATGCTGGGGCTGGCCTGTCCATTGACCATCCTACTAGACCACGTGCACATGGCACTGGCCCGTTCCAGCAGGGACATGGGTCCAGTCATCATACCTCTGCCTCTGATAACAGCACCCAGTCAGGTTGGTACCTGATACTGCCCGTAGCACCCCTGCTAGGCACAGGTACCGTGTCCATGGCCAGAGACAGTGATCTGTATGGCCTAGCAAGTACAGTCTGTGGCTGTCCCACAACCACCCGTATATGGCAGCCACATGGTGTAGTTGTGTGCATGCAGACACGCACACATTCACCATACAACTAGGGCTCACACATACACACACACATTACATCAACATTGGCCCATGCAGTACTGTTGTCCCTCACACACACACACACACACACACACACACACACACACACACACACACACACACACACACACACACATAGACATGCCGATTGGATGGGTCAATGTCGGGCTCTGGCAAACCTACAACACACCCTGTGCATATGATGACACCTGTGCCACCTCCTGTCATCTGTAACATTGATGCAGGAACAGGCTAACATGGTTCTGATGCACAGGGTGACATTATAGCAGTGTAGCAATAGTAGCAAGTTGACAACAGGAAAGTGTAATGATATCCTTGTAGGTATACCTGAGCAGGCATTATGCACCACAGCTGTGATAGTCATTGTAGCATTGTTTACACCAGTGTTAGGCCTGAGTATGTAATGTCCACCCATGTGCCACTTGGCTGAAGTGTACAGTGTTGCCAGCATGTGTTAGTGAGTGAACAGTGCGTGTGTGATGTGTGCATTACAAATTAGCGGGTGTACATCTGTGAACATGGTGTGTTCGCACTGTCTGCATGTACGTGCATAGTGGACACATGGGATGTGTGACATACCCTGTTCTACACATTGTTATCATCTCATGGTATCTTTCGATGGCCAGTATGCATTCTACTACAGATATGTACTAACATGGGTACACATGTGTGTATGACTTGGGTTGGCACTATGCTGTGGGTGATACTGTTGATATCTGTCAATGATCTGCAGTCTGGTAGTATACACCATCTCAACAGCATGACTATTACCAATCATTAGATGATGTCTTGACAAATGACTCACAGTTGTAGGGAACTCAGTAACAGTTGGATCCTTCCAGTACTATACAATAACAGTAACCAGTGGTATTGACCACCACAAGTTCCTGGGACCACACCTGTGTGGCATATAGCCCTCTTAGGTACATGCAAGCACACTAGGGATATGTCCATCCACATCTGGAAATGCATGCATTGGCCTACACTGCATTCCCTGGATGGGACGCATATCCTACACAAGGGTATCATACAGACAGATACCTGTTGTCCAATACATGCTGTATAGCAGTAAACCGTCTATGGCATATTCATCCACATTTACTACACATACTATCCCGACAGTATCACATAGGTGGTAACCCTCAACATGTATGTTGGGTACCAATGTATACAGACAGACACGTGTTATGTCATCTGTCCCTTAGTATCCACATATTCATAGGTATTGTGGGGTCCCTCGGTGTTTCACATAACACATTTGGGGCCTGCATGCATATCCACAGGGCTGGTGTACACCTATAATGACTGTCCATTATTGCTAGTCGTTGTTGTGTATGAACATGTCTGACATATACCCCGACAATTACCCTCACTCACAGTACTCTATAGTACATGTCATGGGTGTGTGTGGCAGAGATGTCCTTGGCCACGGATCACTACATTGGCCGGGCTTGAGACAGACATACATACATATGTGACCTATGATTTGTGAAGCAGCGGCACAATCTGCCGAAGGTTACAAATGTATTCATGCCGTATGCAGGCTTCACACCTATGTACTGATTGAGGTCACATGTACACATATTTATTTGACACGCAGATACCCAATGTGTGCAATGCACATACTGTTTGAAACATATGTCATACCGTAGTAAAAGCAAAGCCCACACTGCATTGACCACCTGTGGCACACACACACACAGCGTTTGCAGAACTCAAACCCCTACCAAACTATGTTATGATATTAGAGAGATACTCATTAACATGGCACGCTGTATGCATTACTGGGTGGTTTATGTTCTCCTTGAATATTTGTAGGATGCTGATGTCATCAGACTTTCCAAAGAGGAATGTACCTCTTTTAATGTGTTTTCTCAGTCTCCAAAAAGGCTACTCCTCTCAAAGGAAACCACACACATACACACACACCCCACACACACACTTGAAGTTTGTAGGACTCAAACCCTTACCTAACTATGTTATGATACTAGAGAGATGTGCATTAACACAGCCCGCTATATGCATTACTGTGTGGGTTATGTTCTCGTTGAATATTTGTAGGATGCTGACATCATCAGACTTTCCAAAGAGGGATGTACCTCTTTTAATGTGTTTTCCCAGTCTCCAAAAAGGCTACTCCTCTCAAAGGAATCCACACACATACACACACCCCCCACACACACAGCGCTTGCAGGACTCAAACCTCTATCTAACTATGTTATGATACTAGAGAGATACGCATTAACACAGCACACTATATGCATTACTGGGTGGTTTATGTTCTCCTTGAATATTTGTAGGATGCTGACATCATCAGACTTTCCAAAGAGGGATATACCTCTTTTAATGTGTTTTCCCAGTCTCCAAAAAGGCTACTCCTCTCAAAGGCAACCACACACACACTTGGCGTTTGTGGTACTCAAACCCCTCCCTAACTATGCTATGATACTAAAGAGATATGCATTAACACAGGGCACTATATGCTTTACTGGGTGATTTCTGTTCTCCTGGTATATTTGTAGGATGATGATATCATCAGACTGGACATGGCAATGTGTGTACACATTGTTTTGCAATCCCAGGAATGATCCATGTAGGTCGGCAGGTATCCACAGCTTGTACAGGACCCCGTGAGTCTCACCTTCTGTGATCTATCTGTGGACACATTGACATTCCTTCATATGTTAACACATATCTATGCACAGATTGTAGTTTCTGTGGATACAACATGTGTCTGTGATGTTGATGAAGAGCTGTTCAAAGTCTATGTGGGACATGTGTAGCTCTGTTCCATAATGTATGTCCTGGGTGGCTGCCTTGCAGACAGTGTAGCATGCTTAGGAACCATGATCTGCACGTGAACATACCACAGTTGGTAGGGTAGTGTGTTTGTCAGTTTCCAATAGCTCTGTTTATCATGTCTGCCATGATGCACTCCATGGCCTTGCAGATCAGACTTTCTAGGCTTACTGGACTATACTTCCCATGGTGTGTTGTGCACCCACACATGTGGGGAGTGCCATATGTTGCTGTAATACATTCGACGGTTCCAGGTCCTGTGGAGTGGGTGAGGCTCAACAGACTATTCAGGTGGAGGGTCTGTTTGTTCTGTAGTGCATGCATGACACATATTGGGAAACAATGTAATCCAATTGCTGCCATGCTTTTGGCTTTGGGGGGAGTTGTTCAGCCATTCTACACATGATATTGCCTGGCATGATATCAGGGACTATCGTCTGTGGGAGGTGGGTATGTATACATGGGCCTGTCTGACAGGATGTTGGCAATGTCAGTAAGGTACAGTTGTCCCTGACTCAGCACATATATGCGTGTATATTACTATTTATTACATAGCTGAAGGACATGTCATGATTCTCAGTCTGGACTCCTTCTCAGCTACTCTTTACAAAACACCAACAAACCTGAGCACTAATCCCGGTTATACTCTTTTACACACTTAACACCCTACTGATCCTTTGTGCCCAGGCTACAGAGTATGTCATCATAATACACTGGCATGTCCAGGGGTCGGTTTCATGTGTACTCTCCAGTCCAGCTAGTGAATATTGTGGTTATGACACAATGTCACATCTGCCTCATGTACACAGACAACCCTCTCCTCCTGACATCACACTCACATATATGTGGGAGATGTAACAATATTGACATACAGGACGCTGAGCTCTCTCGACCCATGACTGGCATAGTCTATCAGGTGGTGAGGGTGACCACACAAACCACATATCAGTCTCACATACACCAATAGTGACAGCACACAAACCACATTATCACACATACACATATTCGGAGGCTCTATATATACTCTGCCTAAGCAGCAGAGACCTCCAAAGCAGACACACATACAACTGCTACCCCACTACAATGCCCACATGTCACACAGTTCACAATGTCAGTGTGCCACACAGTCACTGCCCTTTGGGCTAAACAACACACCTGATAAACTTGTTATAGGTGACACTTAATGTCAAACACACTGTTGTCCCACTCACCAGGCCAAACAAGGGAATAGTCACTTTGAGCTGTCTCTCAGGTGCCGGGATCCGCCACGTAACACATGCACTCAGGTCACTCCAAGGCAAGTCCAGGACTGGCTCCATCATTGTCCATGCTGGTGCGTACAACCTCAGATGTTCCTCCCTGGACCACATGACATGAAACATAGATGAACTCTGTGATCATGTAGCCCAGCCCAGTATTACCCTGACCTTGTCTAGCGTCTTACACTCACCAAGTATGATGTCACAGTATACCAACAAACTGATCACGTTTAACAGTTGGCTAACATATTGGTGTTATTCAAAGGGGATACAGTGTCTGTCACCCTGGGGTGACATGCTCGACATGCCACGTAGCTTCCCTATGGACAGCTTGCACCTGTCACCCTTGGACTTTTGAATAGTGGCTAGGGCACTTGCTGCCACCATACTGCCTTATTTAAGCGGGGTTCAAAGGACAGAACCACCTCCATAGACATTACAGAGTACAAAACACTGAGGGTAATACTGCTCAACACCAGATGTATTACCCTCAACTTGTGCCCACTCAGGAATCACCTCAGTATGGAGGATAGCAATATCTGTGCACTAACAGACACATGGTTCAGGCTCCCACATGCACACCAGCACTACTAGGTTGTATTTTGTACCATGCTTTCTGACCACATAACTCGGAATGGCCAACACAAATAGGGGGTGTATCCATATACATCACAAATACACATACCTCTGGGTTGGTAGCACTGCACAAAGCATCACAGACCATACATATGCACCTAACATTGTGCAAATTGGCCTTTTGGTTTGTTGCCTGCTACAGACCACACTCCCCAACTCAGCAACCCCACTCAGCTTTCCTGGGAACATTGGACAATATGAAGGTCTCCCCAAACACCATTATATTGGGTGACGTCAAATACCCACACATTGACTGTGGATAGTACTCAGGCCACAACACCCTTGACCAACAGTTGCTACTATTTCTACACTCATAAGCTATGGCATAACCGGTCACCACACCCACATGAGGGGACAACATATCGGACATGATCATCACAGACATGGGGGCTCTATGTTTCACACCTGCGATATACCCCTCATTGCTAAGGGCAGAACACACTTTATCTCACTGGACATCCATATCCCGTCCCCACACCCATCCTGGGTAATGTTGATGAACTTCACAAAGGAAAATGTCGCACTCCTCCAAACCACGGTGGTATCCTTCAGAGACCCTGGGTCAGTGGTAAGTATGGCTCAGACTGCTGTATCCTTTACATACACATTCTATGGACACCTAGTGGACCGCATGGATTGTTACATCCAAAATAACAACAGGACTCATTCCTGCAATGACAGTGGACCTGTGTGGTAGACCCCAGCCATTCATATGCTTTGCAACAAATGGAGGAAGCTACTACATGATAGAGCACAATCCCAGACGGGGAAGGCATCTGTGATCTGTACTAGCAGACAGCTACAATCACTTGGGTAATTATGTCAGGCACACTTATAATGGACAATTGCACCAGACACGTCGGACACTCACAAGGCCTTCTTCAGTTGATTCAGGTACCTGGCTGGACACTCACTGATATGCTGTGTGTTACTGCATACTGACTAAACATACCCTGAACCCACTGACATTGCCATCATCCTGGCAAACAGGTTCAGTGCAGATGCATCCCCCACATCCCCCCTAAGGTGGTACTGTCCATACCAACAGAGTGTAACCTCCCAGACATCACGAGTAAACAGGTGAATGCTGCCCTCCCCACAGCAGACAACACAGCATCAAGGGGACCAGATGGTGTCCTGGCCTGTATCGTACACAGCCTTCATGACAGACATAACACTTACATTACGTCACTGTTCGACATAAGAGTTACTGCAGGATATGTACCCACGGAATGGCATACAGCGATAGTGGTCCCACTCCAATGAATACTGCCACAACAGATCACAGGCAATATCGGCCTAAAAGGAGAATTAGCCTGTTCTGCAAAACTATGGGGTGTATTGTAATGGGACTCATGCACATAGACATGGGAAACCTACAGACACTGGGTCCTACACATTACAGCATTGTTGTGGGCAGATCTTGCCTTTTGGACCTGTTCATATTCTTTCAACAGTTACCAGGTCCATCAGTGTTCGGATGGTTGTCCACACAGCCTGCCTGGACCTTGCACAACCCTTCAACACAATACCCCGCTCAGCCATTATGCATAGGCTCACCAGCATCAATATCGACACATATCTGACATGATGGATTGCTACCTGGATCAGGGATAGCACCCACATGCTCAGTGTTGCAGGTGCCATGTCTGACTATACACCAGTTACACATGGCATCCCACAAGGCTCAGTCCTGCGACATCTCTTGTTCAGTGTATATTTGTGTGATGTGCAGGCTATCACAGGAGGGATATGGCTGCCCATGTTCGCAGAAGACTGCAAACTGGGTGCCATAATCAGCTCTCCTGCTGGCACATGCATACTCATACAGGGTCTCACAGAGATAGGTTGAATGGTGTCTGAGCCATGGCCCATGGCTACATGCCATTAGTTGTATAGTCATCCCCTTTGAGGATGACATGATGCCCACACATTACCACATAGGTTGTAATCCATTACATACAGTAGTGGTTGTTACGGTTTTGGGGACACGACCTGTTTGTACTCTCGCATTTGACAATCCTATTGCCATAGTGGTTAGACAGTACATCTACATAGCCCACCATATCCCACATGGTTTCACATGTTGATCACTTGTGGTTATTGCGCTCCTATACTCTTTACGACCATGCTTGGTTACTATGCCACATTTGGGATGTACCTTACCTGACACCTGCAGCAACTGTAATAGCCACAAATGTTACTCATCGAGCAGATGTAGGGACTCACACAGATGCCCTGCACAGTTCTGATACAGTAACTCTAGCTATACTCAGTCACTTACCACCTACATGGATGTGTTGTGTGCCTGTAGTTGCAGGCAATATCTGACCCAGACTTACTGGACATGACCCACCTCAGGATATCCGACTCCCTTGGAGCTACACACTCCAGGGACATATACCTCAGCACTGATGTTAAAAGGACATGCTGGGGGACAGATTATTATCAGAAAGCCTCCACTCACTCTGGAGTGTAGTCCCAGTTTTTCATAGGCAGAGCCAACCACTGACCACCTACAGGTGACATCTCGACATGTGGATGGGTGATCACATGTCTACCCATGGGATATCTTCTGGGTCCCTGCTAGACAGAAGCACAATACACTCAACATGAATGGGCTGTCTTGTGTGACCTACTATTCAGAGGCACAGGGTTCTCATTTGACTGGGTTGCAAAAGCCAAACACACTCTGGCTATGCTTGTACATGCCCTAGGGCAAATAGCCTAGTGTCAATCTATGAACCTATGATAATTTTCATGCTACACAATGTTTATTGCTGATACTGTTTGCAGGATTTTATCATCTTTGCTTTCACACTTTCTATAAACCGCTTAGGTATCTGCAGAACATATTTGCTTATGGCAGGTTTCCACTATATTATATACATGTCTGTTGTCATATCAATATATGCACAGGGCAGATTGCTGGGTAGTGAGAGGTTCCTGGGTTAACACATGCAACTGCCTGCTATGTGTGGCTCAATGCTGTACTCCAACATGGCCTAAGTGTGTGAGCATGCCCAGTTCAGACTGTCAGTGTTCTGTTGCCTGACATTTGTCTCATGTATTCAAGTTTGTGAGCATGCCCAGTGTGACCTTTCAGTATGTTGCTATCTGAGGTCCACTACATTTGTTGATGTATGTCTACATGTCCAATATTAACATTTGTACTGTGTGTGTTGAAAGTCAGGTTCTATTCTTACTGCAGGACTCACCTTTGTGTCATACCTCGTCAGGGATTATGCTGTGCCTGCAGGGTTTCCATGCAATACTTTGCATAGACTTATCAACATTTCTTCATACAGGCTAACCATTGCAATACTGTCATGGTTTAGTGGTTCAGTACTATGCCTATAGTGTACAGTATCCTGGGTTCAAGGCCCATCGCCGCTTATATTTTCATAATGAGCAGACCAGACTGCTTAGGGGCCAGTAGAGCAAATATGAGCATGTTGGCTTTTGTTCAGCTATGCCCTATCTAGACCCAGCTTGTCCAACATTGCTCAATATTAACCATCATTGCTGGACATTGGCCATTATTACTCTACATTGACCACATTTGTAGTAGTTGGTGTGTGCGATTTTGTTTACATATACTTCATGATGGTAAATGCTGTTTAGCACTGCTTTATATTGCTTAACACATGGCAATCATGCCTCAGGTGTTGATGCAGGGCTACCTATGTCGGATGCACATACTACACTCCCTATACATGTTTGAAAGCAGGTAGTGTCAATGTAGGCATCCCTTTTACTATATGTGCGGGTCAGAGAGAGGTATAATTTCCAGAGTTCCTACTGAGCCAGTGTATGTGCTATGCGTTGCCTCTTTGCCAAGGCCAAAGCATACTGGGCACACCTCCTGCTGCCTACTGGGGCAGGCTCAGGTTGTTCCTCCTCCGAGTCACGCTCTGCCTATGATGGCCATGGCAATGGTGGGGGGCTGTTTGGCCCAGGCCTATGCTGGTCCTGCTGCAGCTGTTTTCGCAGGATCATATTATGTAGCATAGCACATACCATGACAATTTGGGTACATGTAGTTGGTGAGTACTGCAAGGCTCCACCAGATGTGTCCAGGCACCGGAACCGTGACTTGAGCAAACCAAACACACGCTCGATTACATTTCGTGTTTGTGCGTGTGCCTCATTATGGTGTTCCTATTCAGGTGTGTGTGCGTTTCTGATGGGTGTCATCAGCCACGGCTCCAGTGCATAGCCAGCATCCCCCACTAGGTGACCATGTGGGATGTCCCCATTGGCAAATGTCTGGTACAGCTGCGTCAGATGCCAGATATGGGAATCATGGTAGCTTCCAGGGCAGCCAGCACACACATTCAGTATTATGCCCTGGGCATCACACACGACCTGGCAGTTAATGGAGGGGAAGCCCTTGCAGTTGAAGTAGACCTTACCCCGCTCACCGGCTGGTGCTTTGATGCATATGTGCGTGCAGTCTATTGCACCCACTACCTCAGGGTATTCTGCTATTTGCTGGAAGAGACGCATATTGCTAGCCAATACCTCACGGGAATTGGGGAAATATAAATGATCACCGACATGTGCTGACATGGCATCCAGGAACTGGTGCAGTACCCTGGATGCTGATGCCTGTGATATCCCCATCATATCACCAGTTGGTCTCTGGAAGGTACCTGCTGCTAATATTCTTAGGCCAACACATACCTTAGTTTCCACTGGGATGGGTTCCCCTCTGTTGGTTCTGTGTGTGAGGCGTGGCCTGCACAGCTCAACAATTTGCTGCAAGAGGTCTCTGTCCACTCTATAGCGCTCCACTATCTCCAGCTCATGTAGCCCCTGGTAGGTAACCCTGGGCCTGTACACTCTTCTCTGTCTCCTCACTGTGGGTTGTCCAGCAGCATTTGCATTAACACCACCCTCAGCATGTTGCATATGTCGCCTTATAACAGCAATGACAACCCCTAACATTTTTTGTCTCAGTGAAGCTTTTTCAGTTTTCACTTCTATTAGCTTACTGTAGTGTTGCAGTGTCTCTTGAGAGAAACATAATGGACTGTTGTTTGCAGAGTGTTAAGTGCTGGGCTGGGCTGGGCTAGTGTTCTGGCTGGGTAATTGCCTGATTCTGATTGTTTTCACCTGCTAGCTCTGCTAGTACTCCCTGGTAACTTCCACTATTTGGTGTGCTTCCTTTTTCCTTTCTGTTTCCTCAGGGGGGTGAGAGCCACGCACACAAGTGCAAACACACGCACACCAGCTAACATGCGTGCACACATGCTTACACGGACTAAAACCTGCTTATTCTTGTTAAAACATGAGCACACCAGTGCAAACGCGCTTACAACTGTTTACACAGCCTTACATATGCTTACTCAAGCCTACACGTGCGCACACACGCTTACACACGCGCACGCTGTCTTACTCGGGTTTACTGCCGTGCACATGCATGCATGCACTCTCAGCAAGAAACTCTGGTGTTATCCACGGCATACACCTTCGATTTCTTGACTTTACCTGGCCTACCTGTTGATACACCTCTTTCACTATTATGTAAATGTAAGCTGACAAATGACACTCTGCTCCAATGAGCTTCACTCCTTTCATACATACCCCCCTCGTGATGTCACCTATCTCTGTTACTCCCCTTATCCTACTCCTACACTCCACTGACTGTGCTCATTTGCTATGTAAACTTGTGATTCACTATCCTAACTCTCATTTGCATAGGATTGCCTACTAATGCTTAGTTACATCTCTTAGACTGAGCTTCCCCCCTTAGCAACCTCTACTCGGTAACCATGTTGTCTTCAGCCTGCCATTCCCTTGCATTGTAAATTCTTTTTAGCTATAAAATCCACATTTGTGGATCTTAATTATTAATTTTCTGCTTTTTAGGGCACAATGTGTTTGTGCGGCGCTGTGCTACTGTTAAACCCCGGAGATCGGGATAAAAAAAAAAAGTTATGTTATTTTTAATTTGCATCCCTTCCCATTGCCAATGGCCATATTTTTGGCCATTGGCATGCTTCCTCCTGTACATGCATGCTTTATTTCCAGCTGACACGGCTCCATTTTGCTATTTGCAGAACCGTACTCAGTTATCAACTGAGTATGTTTCTGCAAGTAACACTAATCCTACTCGGACAGGTTCGGGTTTCCTGGATCGCAAATTTACCTCGTTTGCATAGCTTTTGCCTGCAATTGAGGTAATCTGCATATCCCAGCCCTGTCCGTGTAGGACTAGTTTTGAGATCTCAGTTGCACATCCCTACTGGCTGTTCCTGGATCGCTCAGCGGACATGTTGGCTGCTTGGAGTCTTACTCTACACTAAGACCCCGTGCAAGCCTTCGTGAATTCGGCCCTTTGTCTAACCAAGGTGTCTTTACCACAGGAGTGCCCCAAGACTTTGTACTCGAGCCTTTTTTGTTATCATTATTAATTAATGAAATTTTATCAGACCTCACTATCTAGCCACATAAAATAATGTGTGACTATTAGAACCAAGCAAAAATACTAGCACCCTACAGCAAATCTACAGTAGTTTTACAAGACTCTGACTATGGACAAATAACAATATGTTGCCTATTAATTCTAAAAAAAATCAAATATCATGGTCTTTATCACTCCTCAGAAATCTACTAACCCCCTCTATCTAACAATAATTGACACAGCAGACAATGTGTTGCCTCTAGTATATACCACCATAGTGGTGTCATCAAGAGACATAAAATGGTTGGACAAAATGCAAAAGGAATTTTCTTGTGGAACTGGCAGAGATGTATTTAAAGAATTTTTACTAGCAGTTCAATGTTTAAGCCACTAAACTGTAGTTTCCCACTGTTATGCAGTAATGCAAGTGAAATTCAGCCAAATATTTGGCTGGTGTAAGAAAAAGTTGACTTTTCTTGCAAAGAGAATAAATAGAAATCGTTAGAACTGGAAATGGAATATCTCTAATAAAAAGTTATACAACTGAAAAATTACTTTTCCTACCTGCTTTGCAAATACTAAATGCAGCCTTAAGGGATTTTCTAGCTATTTTAGCTACTCTCATAGAATTATCATCCTGTGTTAACAATTTTTCCTGCTCCATTTCTTTTTTCAGCACTAAACTGATTAAGAAAGATGCATGGTATGTTAGCCTTAGAATTATGTAAGTGCCAGAACTTTTATTTAGTGATCAAAGGTCCTACTCACTGAGTAGCAATATTTCAACAGCTGCTTATCAGCCTTTAGACTGTAGATGTACAAAGTAGGGGAAAACAGATTGTAATATACTCTAGCAAAGGTGTAGCTAGGGTGCGGTGAAAGGCGGCAGCTGCCATGTGTGTGAGATGTTGGGGGGGGGGGGGGTGCGATCTTCAGTACCAGCATTCAGTTTCTGACTGTCAATATTGCATTTGTCAAAGTACATCAATGCTCAGTGTGTGGTCTTGTGCTTAATGGATACTTTTTTTTTGTCTAGGATATCAGATCGGGAAATGGCCCAGGCACCAGAATAACTAGCTAAGGCTCTGTTTTCCAGCTCAGCATATATATATATATATATATATATATATATATATATATATATATATATGTATGTATATAGATATATGTGTCTACGTTATATAATCGAAAGTATGGTTCATCGAAACATACTTTCGCAGACCCACTTTAGCGAAAGTGCATTTTATCAAAAATGCACTTTTGCTAAAGAAAAGAAAAAAAAACATGCAGTTTGCATGTAATGTTAGTTGTACATCAACGTGTAGTGTTGATGTCCAACTAAGCAAACTATTGCTTAGATTGTGGTACAGTGAGGATAAGGGAATATTCCCTTTCCCCACTGTACTGCGATCTTGGATTGAGAAGATTAAAGTGGGGGGGGGGTGCAGGGAGGCTTGCCCCCCTGCATAATCGTGTTTAGTGTGTGTTTTTTGATGTTTTTTTTTTATTTGTTTTTTCCGTGATAGTGCATTTTCGATATAATGCACTTTCGCCAAAATGGGCCCATGACTTTCGATTATATAACATAGACCCATATATATATATATATATATATATATATATATATATATATATATGTGTGTGTGTGTGTGTGTGTGTACACACACACACACACACACACACACACACACACACACACACACACACACACACACACACACACACACACACACACACACACACACACACTTATACTGAAAATCATTATACTGAATATTAAATATTGAAATGTCCAAGTGTTGAAACTTTACAAAGTTGAACTCAAAATGCCTAGTAATTGCATATACTACATACGTACAGTGCATCAACACACAAACTGTCAACAAACAGTATCATTCCCATGTTAGTGAAACGCGAGGGGGGCAGGCAAGTCCAGCACTCTCAAGAAATGTAGGGAGCTAATTGTTTTGATTTCAACATTTTAACATTTCAGCAATTTGATCTTTCAGCATTGTATCGTCAGTATTATGATTTTCAGTTTATTTTGAAATTTCTTTCAAGTGTTTTGACATTTCTAGATGAACCAGTCACCAGAGCTTATGATTTGTATGGTATTTTGGCAGTTGGGGGTGTGATGTATTGCCTCCTGATTGCATCTTCTATAATTACAACTTTATTAATCTTATAATAATTGCTGTATTAACCCTAGCTATCTAATCCATGGAAATAAATTTCTGAAAAGTGGCAAGTGGAGTTTTAACAACAAACACAATTCAATAGGACAGAAGTTGAGTATAACTTACGACTAAAAAATATGCCCATAATGTACAAGACCACACACCAGCACAGAGGCATTTCAATAAATGAGTATTCACATTTAGAAACTGAATACTGCTACTGAAGACCAGTGATGCCTTGCATCCATGGTGGCTGCCCCCTTCTCCTCATCCTAGCTATGCCCTTGCTAGAATATATTACAGTCTGTTTCCCCCTATGTTGCACTTCGAAAACTCCACAGTAACTGCAGAATTGAATGTATCACTAATAATCGACACATTCTGATACTATAAACAGTAAGATGCATGCTTTCCCCTAACATATATGGAGATGGATCCAGTGTGGGTCAATAGACTGACACAGCAAATGTAGTCGCAGACCAAAATGACTACATAAGATAATGTATTAAAATCAACATTATTTAATAATGGGAGATTTATGATACTAATTCCATGGAAGTTGTATCTCTCTGACCTCCATCTTGCTCTAAGGGAACCCAGAATACTGTAGCAAACCAGGTAGTCACTTAGATGGCAATGTTATCCGCTGAAGCATGTTTTGAAGAAAAATGTGAGAAGAAAATAATTACAAGTAAATGTAGACAGTACCTCTGATGTTGCACAATCTGGTCCATAGTAGGCCACTTCCCACACAGTCAGAGTACAGATGTTCTGGACAATCCATCCACTCTGCTCCTTTCAGTGATACAGCCGGATGTAGTTCCACCATATTTTTGAAGGCCAAGACTGTCATTTTCAGAGTTGTAATATATGTACGTAACTTTGTGCTCAATATCAAGAATGCAATCATGGAAGTCTCACTATTTTAACAAAAGGTAAGAAAAGGATGAAAACATCTAATAAGAAAACAACAAGATTATTATATGCCAGTATTGGGATAGTCAGGATAATGCAGACTTACCTGTGAGGATTACAAGCACTGTGCTATTTCCATCAGAACAGAAGCGTAACAGTAAGTACACAAGTGCAGGAATTAGGGAACAGCTAGCACACTGCATCTAGAAATTGCTTTGAAGCTTCAGCCAGCTCCAGCTCATGATATGCTTATGTCATGTTAGTCTTTTTGTCTGGCGTGATCGTTTGGCTGAGAAACCATGCAGTCTTGGCCCTCTGTCCCAAATGTCTCTGCCTACTCATCAGTTCTTTCCTTTAGAAGTGATTCTGCTATTTTAACTGATGCTAAAGCCAGGCAGAAAGGTTTTTAGTCTTCCATCCTTCAATATTGCAGGTCATAGAATGGCAAACTCATGGCATCATGTCCACAAGAACTTCAAAAATTTTTTCACTCAAATCTCACTTATATTTTAAAGTAGTCATGCATTCCCTTTGCTATTATTAATTCATGATAGCACTGTGCATTAAAATTGGCATTTCATTCTGAACGTTTTGTTTTGTTGTTACTTCCTGTTGTTGTTTCATCCCATACCAGGTCATTGAATACTGTTGTGGCAGTAAAATTACTCTGCACTTGTGATGTCACAATAATGATTACAATTCAACATAGGACAGAACTGATGGACTGAGAAAAATGTTATCCATTAATACAAATTGCTTTCATAATAAATAATTGGAAGGAGAAATATACAAATTCTAAACTTAATATGAGAGAACTGTTCCTAATCCTTGGGTTTTGTAAATAATTTTATTGTATGCTCATGACTTTTTAATATGTCTGGACTTATCTTCAGTTGAATATTGGTGGTATATTAATGTAACTTGGCCACTGGCAAGATAACAAAAATATGAACATATAAAACTGCATAAAACTAGATAAGGTCACTGCTGTCAATGTGCAACATGGTAACTTCAGAAGATGACAATGGCATATTTTTTCTTTTCGTCTTGTTCCACAGTTGCCTGGGTCTGTCTGATGTTACATATATCTCTGTTGTTATAGTCTCCTAAAAAATACATTCCACGCAAAATGTACAAACTGTGACCATAGATTTCTCTAAAATGTTTATGCACAGGCATAACCCACATAGAGAGCTCTCTATTCCCATGCCTTCTGCTGCTGCTAAAAGAGTGCTATTAATCAGAGAAAAGAAAAATGTAAGAGTTTTACATACAAAAATAATAACCATTGCCTTTCTCATTAGTTTAGTGAATTTAGAGAAAAAGTCCAGTTCAAAACACATTTCTCAAATTTGTCTCATCTGAGTACGGGTCTATATTAGATCACCAAATGCTTAGGTAAGTGAACAGTGATTAATCGACCCCATGTAAGCGAAAGCTTACAAAACCGATCTGTCAGAACAGCGATTTTTTTCCAAGGGAAAAAAATCGCTGTTCCAACAAAAAAAAGAAAAAAAGAAAGCACATTAAAACATGAGATTAAGTGGGGGGGCTCCACCCCCACACCCCCGACGTGAGGGGCTGTGCCCCCACATCCCCCTACTTAAATATACCAACTCCGAGACAACACTACAATGCTGAAAACAGAAAAGTACCAAAGCGGCCAAGCAAATTCTTTCCCAGGGAAAGAATTCGCTTACATGCCGCTTCGATATTTTGCAGTTTCAGTTTTGTCAGTTCGACCAAGATGCATTTGAAAACATGCATCTTTGGTCTGCTGATAGGAACCTCTGAGTACTTGTGTTTCGAAAAAGAAATAACTCCCCAAATCAATACACTATCCATGTCATAAGATCATAGAATTAAGCTTCAATCTGTTTAGGTGCAAGATATGTTTTACTAGTGAGCCTCTGGGTCTTGCCTTCCATGGACTTTAAGCAAATAAGATGACTGTAATAACCCAGAAGAGACCATCATATTCCAAATGGGAAGGTATGTATGCTTTATAAATGATGTAATGTGATATTCATTCCTGAATATAGATGTGCCTTTTATCAGCAAATTCCATTTTCAATTGTGTTTGTATTGTTATATACTTTTAATAATGCCCAGATGTATTTCTAGGACAAATGGTTTTATTGATTGTGAATCCTTGCAATACATAACTGTCAACAGTATATTTCAGTATTAAATTCCTTATAATTAAAGCATAAAATACTGTTGGAATCAACAGATAGTGTAGCCTGCACTGGGTTTTCTATTTTGCTGAAAGTTCTACCGAACCCATTGTCATAAATGCACTTTTTTTGCCTTGAGATTTCCATGTATCCATAATGTTTTCATTGTTTAAAATGTATTCATAAGATTGGCTTCCTTGTGTTGTAAACATTTGTTTGTGATATAGTATGATTGCTTCAGGGATTTATTTCCTCTTGCATGGCTCTGAGAACAAGGATCCATCTGTCTGCATTCTATACCTCATATGGTTAATAAACAATTAAATACACGCACACATATGAATGAAAAACAAAACCAAAATGAACTTAGCAGACAGTGTACATTTGATTTTCAAAGGCTGCAGTAATAATGCTTTCTTTCTTCCTTCCAGAACATATTTTCAAATTTCTGGAAAGAGTTATATGTCAATTTAAAAAAAGAAAAGAAAAAAATAATATGCATTTGGGAATGCAATGAATCAAAAATAAATTCATTTTCCATAGAGGTTAGAAGCTCCACAGACACATTCTATTCTGGATGCTGTGGACCTTGAGTTAAATAAAGCTAAGGTTACTGTATCTAGGAGTGGGGTGGAAGAACAAAACTAATATATAAGGAAACTGCAAATTTCAAGCTTTTTGTAGTTAAACCAGACTACACTTCACTATAACATGGCTTGAATGAAGGCAGCCAAATGCATGAATAGTTCCTGGGCAAATTGCTAGAAGTACCATGCATATTAGTTTAGATGTGAAGTTTAAAATGGAAACAACCCTCTGAAAAATGTTTGTAGTGACTGCTGTTGCCTCAGGTGATAGTTATAACTTTTACTTAAGAAATTTTCAAAAGATTTTGTACTTTCTACCTGTTTATGTTAGTGTGAAATCTGCATTAATGTTTTATTAGAAGAGTAAGTGGTATACTATCAAAAGGCAGTCTTTTTAAATTTCTTTATGATTCACATCATCAGTTTTCTTTTAGTGGCTCACTGTTTAGTCATTTCAAAAATGAGACAAGTTGCACTGAAGACCAGAACTCAGTCAACAAGCAATGCTGGGCCAGAAATGATATGCTTAATTTATATTTAAAATACATTTCCCATGATTTGTAGATAATTTTGTTTTGCAGAAATTGGCAGATACCATGTAGATTTATAAGACTGATAATAAAATATCAGTGGTGAAAACAGACACACACACAAAAAACGTAAAAAAGCCCAAATCAGAAATTGCTACGAATATCAAAAGACCAAAAATAGCTTCAGCCTCAACTGCAGAGCATTATGTAGATTCTAAAAACTCAGTGTTATTATAGACAGAGAAATGACTTACAACATTTCTGTCAGACAACAACAAAATGTTTCTGAAACTTTAACCTAATTTTGCAGATAGCCAAGCCCCTGCTTCCCTCATTTATGGAATGGTATTATCCACAGCTCCTGTATTACAGAGGTTACACAGTCTATGACAAGAAGAAATACCAAGACACCCTTCTGGAAAAAACATCTTTCTTTTACCCCAAAGATGTGCAGCAGTGGAGTCAGAATGCTTAAATTGTGGTGATAGTGGAAGTGAAAGACCTCTAAACACATGCAAGCAACAGAGTGACTTTGTCCATGGGAAAAGCATTTCAAGTTTAATTTACATAAGGCTCTACCTTGTTACATTTTTTTTCTCCTTAGCAGCGTCTTTTGAATGGGTTACCTTTTCTTTAAGTACTTCCTATTCACTTTTTGTGACATGTCTGAAAAAAAGTAAATAACAAATTGTTCATTTGCCAGGCTTAGAACTGATACTTTAGTAACAGACACTTTTTGTAATCCCCAGTAGGTGGTTCTATGTTTCATAGATTCATAGGTAAGTACTAAGCTTGTGGCCTAAGTGACCCTCGAGAACTTTAGCCAAGCATCCCACTAAGATTAGGAGATACGAGGTACCTCATCTGAGTAGACTGCTATGACTTTTGTCAACAACCATCCTTTTATTTAGTCTAGATTTAAAAGGCAGACAGGGTATTACTCTGATATGTCAACAGAGTCTATTCCTAAAGCAGGGGATACGCTAAGTAAAGTATCTATCATTCCACCAAGTATTGTTAATGTGGTGATGGAGGTTATGTTGTTTGGTGTGTGTATCCCCAGTGTTACTAGTTCTGATGAAGTTAAGACCAAAAATGGTAGAATCCATTGCAGAAAGAAAAGCCAGAGACAGGTCATCATGCAACAGCCTGTTGAAAACAATAAAAAACAATGGCTTTTAATCAGTTTATGTAGCTTAATACTTTAATTTTCTTTGTCAGGAAACTCTGTGGTCTTTCAAAATGGAACTGGCGTAACAGGTCTAATGATGGACCAGGAGGAGATGCCCATAAAAGTTAGTGCAAAAATCTCCTGACTGTGTAGGCATTTGAAGGTTTAAAACATAAATGAAAGTCTTTTTTTAAACAAGAAACATCTTTATTAAGTTATCACATATGACATAGACACTCATACATACAGTTACACAAATGAAAACAAACAATATTGACATAATTTTAGTTGTAAGCATTGCATATCACAGACCATATTAACATAAATTTAGTTGCAAACATATATCACATATAATCTATCTAGTAATTGTCAGTCAAACATCACATAGCTCATTCAGATCCTGCTTTCTTTTAAACCTTGTTCCTCCTCTGCATGTATTGTTCCCACAATTCTCATTTTTGTATGTAATGTGCTCCTACCCTTTTCTAAAGATCCCAATTCCAGTTGTTTTATCTCTGTTACTATATTCACTACTTTTAATACAGTTGGTTTAGACACTGATTTCCATTTTCTGGTAATTGCTTTTTTTGGCAGCCACCATACTTAGACTCAGCAAGGCCTTACTATGTCTAGGCAATTCTGAGTTTGTATCATAGCTCAGAAAAATCATTTCCTTAATTACACCAATTTGCTTACCCAGTATCTCTGATAGAGTAATCTGCAGGTAATCTTTAAAGTCTGCCAACTCATTATACTCCAGAAAATATGTCCAAGTTACCTCTTTCTTTCCCAAAACACCTCCAACCTTTGCTGTCTGCCTGAGGAAACATTCTTTGGAGTCTACTCAGGGTATAAAAATACCTGTGTAAACACTTCCAAGCAAAGATCCTAAATCATTAGATTTGAAGTCATGCCCACTGGTTTCTTAGACTACTACCCTAACCCCTAAGCTATCAGACCACATTAAAGGTTGAATGACTAGGTATAAGAGACTCTTGAAATGTACCAACACAATGACACTCTCACCTTAAAGTGAAAATGAATGAAGACAATATAAAATAGTATCCTAGGAACCATTCAAATACCAAATTCCTATTTGTGATAGGAAGTAATTACTGAGGAAGGAAGCCAATGTGAGATGGAAGGGAATAATTAACTGGGGAAGTTCTAAATGCCAAAACTGTCCTAACATCTGTGAAGAAACCATTATATGATCTGCAGATGCAACTCTATTAGGTCACATATGCAAAACGTAATATTAGATAAGTTAATAACATGCTCCAGACCACCTGCATCATAAAACTAAGGGTAATTGAGATAAAACACCCAGAGTAACAATAGATGTTTGATTAAAGGGATCACCACTGTGGTGCTAGTTATTATCCATGGAAATTAGCCAAAGATGGACATCCTCACCTCTGACCTGACTTTCATAGCAGATCAGAGCTAAACCCCTACCCCTGACATAGTGCTAAAAGGGAGAGCAGCTCTAAACATTTGTCTTTCTTTTTTTGGTTGGAAGATTAATAACAAGTGCCCCCAGAACTGTCACATCTGATGCCCTTGTTCAACTTGAAAAGCCTTGACTTGGGTAAAGAAGAGTACTGGTCCCCTTGTGAAGTTTTGAGTGCTGACTACTTCTTTTGAGTTGGAAAAGAAAGTTAGAGAGAACGATATAAGCTCATGCTTCCTTGATCCACCAAAAGAGAAACACAGGGTACCCTTTCTGGTCCCCTTCCCTTCTCTATCCCCAGGATAAATCAAGAAAACAAAGGGTAACAAATCTCAGAAAGAGAAAGCTTATGCTACAGCAGTGATTTACTCATATACCTACTGCCAATTTATATCTATTTCCTAAATCTTATTTTACAGCCTTTCTTCATAGCAGCTTAACTTGTACTTTCTCTTTATTAAAAGAGCTATCAAAACACTTATTGTTTTACTCGTTTTATTACAGTGCTATTTTAAGTTCAATATTTTTCATGGCATTTTACAAGTTCTAGGTTAGAAGAGAAAGTAAACCTTGCATACATTTCTATACCTCTCAACCGTACAGATTTTCGCATAATGTCAAGACTTTTGACTCATATTTTGTTCCATTTCTCATTAAATTGTGTTTTTCTGGAAAATTCTCGAGGGTTAAAGTCAGATATTAATAATAGACATTTGAGTTTCAGACTTCATACCCTTCAGAAAATTCATGCTAATACAAAACCTGCTAATCTATCAATTTTCTAAGTTTGTGAGAGCAGTATTTAAAAAGTGTCCATATTTTTGGGCCTTTGCCCCCCCCCCCCCATCATTGATGGCTTTGTCCAGATTTCTGGCTCTAAGAGGTTGAGAGGTGTGCTGAGGCCTAAGGAAAGTAACTGCTGGTGAATTGAGGGAGGGACTAGAAATCTGACATTTTGTTTACAGTAAGGACAATCAGTTCATAGTTTTCTTGAAATAAATATCAGGGCAGATGCTTTTTAAATATTTCTCATTCTTAGTTTAGATAATTATACTGGTTTCTTTTTCAGCCTTGTTTCATTGTAGTGTCATTTTAAATTATTTTTCTTAATATTTAAAAAAATTCTATGGTAGAACTGAAAGCAAACTTTATATTTCTTGAGGCCAAGAGAGATTTCTTTTGTTAATGTAAAGAATACCTGTTCCAGGTTGTTTTGGAACAGTTCCAGAATAGACTGCTATGTGAGTATGACTGAATCCCTACCTATCCCACCATGTTCCCATTGTCTACATATGCACAAATGTCCCTTGAGTTTTCTCCCCTTACATGTTCATTTAACTTCAACATTCCTTTCCAACTTCTGTCTCCTATATTAGTGATCATTACTAGATCCTACCATGAAGGCCTTCCCACTAAACTTATTTGACTTCACCCACACATTTATGTCTTTCCACTCATTATTTGTACATATACCTGAAAAATGGTGGTTATTTCAGGTTGTATAAGAAATACCTCTTGCCCCCCTCAAAATAATTTTTTTTGGCATAAACTAAAATATCTTTGAGAGGTATAAGTATATAGCCAGAATAATTAGGCTACACTCTCACCAAGAACCTGTCCTGTGAGCACCTACAGTTGCCACCATATATACAGAGATTCTGAGCAATATACACACAAAAGTATCATGTGCACCTCAATACATTTTATGTTCATAAAAAAAAAAAAAAAACATACAATAAAGATACTTTAGGCTGGAAACTCTAAAATGTCCCAGCACTGGTGTTATCCATTCTGCATAAAACAAACGCATACAATGCCAGACATTTTCAAGGAGTTTGTGACAATATCATGTCTTCCTAATGATAAAACTAGGTATATCTCAACTGGGTTAAAATGAGTTAATAATAATTACACAATGCCATTAACATTCAAAAATGAGCATGCTGATTGGTCAGCCCAACCAGCATGCCCATTGTAAATCGAGCATATATCAATGGAAAAAAGTCCATGACTGGACTTTTTTCCATTACTATATGCTATAACTTTTTACGTTTTCTTCACCATAAAACAAAAAATAATAATAAAATTAGAAATCAGGACAGTCCGCAGGCACAAGAGAAACAGCATGAAGAAAATACTAGGAAAATCAGGTACAATATTAAAAACTAAGAAATGTGCCTGATTTGTGCCTGATTTTCCTTATATTTTCTCCATCCTGTCTCTTTCGTACATCGAAATTGTCCAAATTTCAACCATATAAAAAAAAAAAAAAGAGCAATGGAGATCTTCCTTTCTCTGTTGGCACACTGATGTACTGCGTAAACGTGGTAACGTAAGTCCCATACACATGAATAGTACACCAAAAAAGCAGCAGGATATCCAATGAAAGTGGAAGAACACCATACAAAGGCATTCCCCCGGATTCACGAATCCTCCGTGTAAGACTTAATAAGTCTTACTCGGAGGCTGCAGTTGAACAGTATGATGTCAGTGTGTCATGAATATTCATGAGGGCATGCTGACTCATACTCTAGTCTAACACGGTCCGTATAGGAAAGTAGGGGGCGTGTCCGATTGCCGAGTACTGCAAAGGGACACGCCCCCAGAAGAGTTAGAGTCCTGATAGTAAACACCCACGAGCGAGTCCGCTGAAATGTCAAGAAACACACCACACATCCCCACAGACTAAACCCTAGTGAAAATGTTTAAAATGTAAAAATAACCGTTTCATGTTTTTTTTTATAATTTCCAATATGTTTGCCCGCATTTGCGCTCGTTTGTGCGGGTATGCCCTTCGCTCAGCCACAGTTAGCAGATATGACATTGAAAAGCATATAAGATCTACATATGCAAATTAAGCCAAGTAGCAATAGTGTAGCGGTAGAGACGTCGCCCAAAGAGGAGGTAGTCACGGTTCGAGCCCCACAACATCCCTCTCCATTTTTCTTTAAATAAGTATGAAACAATTCCCCGACATATATAAATATAATTTAAGTAAAATGTAATGAAATGGCCCATGTATTTGTGGACACAACCTATACTGTGTATATATAAAAAGGATCATAATTGCCCGTAGCTTAGCAGCGCTTTAACAAGCTTAATATGAGTGGCCGTAGCGATGCAGCACTTTACCTAGCTTAATATGAGTGCCCGTAGCTAAACAGCGCTTTACCCAGCTTAATATGAGTGCCCGTAGCTAAACAGCACTTTACCCAGCTTAATGAGTGCCCGTAGCTAAACAGCGCTGAACCCAGCTTAATATGAGTGCCCGTAGCTAAACAGCACTGAACCCAGCTTAATATGACTGCTCATAGCTAAATAATGCTTTACCCAGTGTAAGCCATTTGCACTGAGCTGTGCAGCGCGCCAACCAGCTTACCGTAGGGCAACGTTGGGCAACGTGTAGCAAAGTCGCCTTTACACAGACGCACCTCCTAGCCTGTCTAGACAGTAGTAAAATAAAAAAGCAATGACAAGGGTCGAACCCAGGATACTGTGCACCATAGTCAAAGTACTGAACCACTAAGCCATGACAGCTGCACTTTGAAATCCAGTATTACCATACATATAGGAATGAATGAAAATATAACTGACAAAGCCTGTTTGCTCTTAGCTGATAAATGTCCAAAATGGCCAATCACAAATAAGTGCGGGAAAAAAGGCATATATAAGCTCCATAGGTGGGAATACACACCATAACTGATTGTGGTACGCATTTGCAGTCAGGATGGCAGCTGTCGGAGAGGGTAATCGCTTTAGAGCACAAAGGTGGGGCATTGAGGAGTCCAAATATATGGTTTGGCTCCTAGTCCACCATCATGAAGGCCGACTCATGCAGGGCCAGGTTCAATGGGCAGAATATAAGGCAGAGGCATGGAACCAGTTGGCACATGATCTTACCAGTGCCACAGGCATTCCCAGGACTGGTGAGCAGGTCCGTCACCACCATGCGCACCTGAAGCGATGAAAGGAGGACCAACTGAACCAATGGATCCAGGAGGCCCGTCATATGCCCAATGCCCCACTACTGAGTAAGTATCCATGTAATTAAGTATGTAAGAAATGCTATTCTAGCCTATAGTATGGATAGGTATGTTCCAATATCCCTTCATTTATATTACAGCTGCAGGTGTTTGTGCCGCGAATCGGCAAGCCTATGCTGATAGGCTGCTAAGGCTGCGCCACCAGGCAGGTTAGTAATTATTCAGCTGGTATTATTATAGAATATAAGTGAGACAGCCTGTAAAAGAGTTCAGTGTTGTAACCCAGTAATAAAGGTCAAATAAGCCTAGAATAAAGATTCTGCTAGTATTCTAAGATCAGATAAGTGATGCAGCCTGAAAAAGAGTATTGTAATCCATTAATAAAGATTAAACAAGTCTCAAATAGAGTTTCCACCTGTATTGTAATATCAGATAACTGCTTCAGCCTGAAAATGAGTGTTCTAATCCATCAATAAAGGACAGACAAGTCTTGAATACATCCTTGTATATACTGTCATATGAAATAAGTGAGTCAGCTGGAAAGGATTGTTGTAACCCAGTAATAAATGTTAATAAAGCCTAGAATTAAGTACCATCCTGAAATGTAAATATAAAATAAGTGAGAGAGTGTGAGAAAGAGTTTGAAGCTACCAATAAAGGTGTAAGAAGTCTGGAATAAAGGTATACTGCATGCACTACATAATGAAATGAATGAGACAGCCACAACCAAAGAGTGAAATGTTTTAATAAAGTACAATACCTGGACTGTGTCCGTCCCACATTTTGGATATGTTGTTGTACCCTTGCATTATGGAGATAGTATGGTTGTATGAAATGCTGAACATCCACAGTTGTCTAGGCCCATATAAACTGGCTGATGGGAATGCCAGTATCTCAGAAGAATATTTATAGTCCTCAACTGTTTCATGTATAGTATGTACATGTTAATCCGGTACATGAGCAGCTTGTGCTTGTGATCCCACAAATGTCAGTGTGTTGCTAGAACTGTACGTAACTGTTCAAATGTAGCAGGATACTTTACCTGAACACAGCCAGATATGAACATATAGGAATACAAATGGAATGTATATTAATGTAGCAGTAACATCTCCATCACCAACATTTCTAAGGTTACATACAGGAAACTGTACTAATACATGTAGGGGATATATATCTGCATCTAGTAGGAATGTACAGTATACGTATAGGTATTTTAAGTTGTTAATGTAATATTTTCCACCCTACCTTATGTTCACAAATGATGCCATTCCACACCAAACTGGGTATGTGTATTTACAATTAATTCTTATGGACATTTGTCCTGTTGGTTTGTACATATCTGCATGTATGTTGATGCATGTGCCCTGTTCACATATCCAAACCTGATGGCCTGTTGCCACCAATCAACCCTGCATGCTGTTGGAATGTCCACTGTTGTTCTAAATATGCATGTGTTATGCTTGCTGTTCAACTTTTGGAATTCATGTGTGTTTGGTTAATGGGAATACTAATGCATGCTGTTACAACTAATTTGGAATGGTGTTGTTTGTTACTAACCCAAAATGCCATTAAATACTGCTAAACATAGAACAACTGGGAAGGCGGGTCCCAGCAGACCCACCTCTCCCACCTCAGCTGGCGATTGCACCTGGCACCAGTGCCCAGCCCAGGACCTCCTCCTCCGGTGGCCCTGTGCCACCTTCGGGTGGAAGCGCTGCAGGGGATGGGGCTTGCCCCCCTCTGCAAGCGTGGCCAGAGGAGAGCCTCCCCTCACCCTCCAAAGGGTCCGGTCTGTGGTGCGTAGTGAGATCAGGCGTTCCATGACTGATCCCCTATGCCAGCTTGAGGCGAGAGTGGCGCAACTCACGGGTGTGCCTGCCCCTCCTATCCAGCCCACAGCACAGCCTCAGCCTGGGCTGTGAAGGTGCAGTGGTAACTGCCCATGGGTGGGGATCTCAGTTCCACTGTTGCCATCTGTGGGCTCATGGGCTTGCGATATCCAAACATCCGTCCCCGTCAATTGTGTTTACCCACCACATGTGTCATACTCCGCCCTGTATGCATCTTGTTTGTCTTGTCTGTTAACCTCCCCAACCCACCTCCCCCAATATTCCTACTTCCTTTACCTCACATTCCACTCTTACCTGAAAAAAAAAAAGGGCAATCTGTACCCGCAAAAAATTACGCCCCATACATAGCTGCCCATTTCGCACACATGTCTGCTGGACATGTAAACTGATAATTACAATTGGCTGTACAACATACTTTGTTGTCCTCACTCCTCTCTCAGGGGTGGAAGGTTTCAAATCTCACTCTAAATTTCTAACATATGCACAGCTGTTGCTGGTAAAGAATTGGGCAGCTATGGGCCTTCCCTACATCCTTCCTGCACATCCCGAGCTTGTTTTCCTACTGTCCTACCCTCTTTGTGCCCCCTTTTTCACCACTTTCCTATTTCCCCATTTTCTTTTCTTTAAAAGAAATTAGCGCAGGTGTTAGCGGGAGTAAGCACTTTTAAGCAGTAGTCAGCGGGTGTGCGCTTGTGTGCGCTTAGCTAAGCATAGATAAGCATAGCTAAGCATCGGGCAAACTCACGCAAACCTGCTTACAACTGCTTAAAAGTGCCTTAGTCACTCTGTATGACAAGGCCTGTAGTCTGCTCATCAGCAAAATAAAATACCCCTGTCAGTCTCAAACCCCGGACCTTGGACACACTAGACTGCATGAATTACCACTGAGCCACAGCAGATATACAATAACTTGGTGCTGTAATAAATATATCATGCATTACTATGAGGGAATGTAAAGGGAAAATAGGAATGCCATAACACAAATCTTGTTCTGTGGGTCTTTACCAGCAGGTTATGTGGAATGGTATGATATGACTGTGAAAAGGGAACCAGGCATTCTTGCAGGATATTATGTTACAGTAGTACTTTACAAACCCCACATGGTATCACAGCAGGAGAAACACTGGCCTTTCTGAATATGGCACACACCTGAATTAACAACTGTGAATGCTATACAGGGATGGCCCTGAGTCATAAACATATGTTAGCTGTGCCCCTCTGACTCTGTGTGGAATGTAGTAACAGTAGGCAGACAAGTGTGGAATCACATGTAATGAATAATGTCAATAGGTGAGAGTAGACACTGCCTGCACGTCAGACAAGGTGTAGTAATACATATGTTCTGATTCCCTCAAAGTCTCAAATGAAATATGTCAGTAATATATTACAGGGCTATCTCACCTGTATGTACCTTTCCCTGAGGCTGTTCCAATATATACATGACAGTATCTGAGGCCTGGCAGAGGCAGAAACATACAGGCATATCGGCTCTTCTGCTGTTACACACTCTGAAAATAGCTTTCGAATGAGTTCCACAAGCTTGCCCTTTGTAGGGGTACAACACAGTAATATCCAAGGATGTAGCCATGCACTGCTAGCAACAAACTGTGACAATGCCACTGTTCCACTGCCGAAAGGACTGGTGTGGTGCACAGACAAAGAATACTAGGCTAATCTCAGGCTACCATCTGGATATGTCCACAGGTGGGAGCTACACAGATAGACTACTTGCCTTCATAGACTAACAGGTACACAGCAACCCTGTATGTTCAGCAAGGTAAACACCACACGATAATAAATAAAGCTCTCTGCAGGTCTGCACCCCTACCCAAAAGTAACATATACCTGTGTAGTCAGGCACAACCAAGGGTGTAGGTAGCTATACTCAGTACTGAAATATGTCCCCTTGTCTTGAGCAGCCTGTGCTAATGTCAACACAAACAAACCAACAACTGTTCTGAAGTGAGTAATGTACTAAGGACAGTATAGCAGTATAAACACACTGCATGTGCCTGATAATTGCAATTGGTAGTACAACATACATTGTCATCCTCACCACTCTCTCAGGGGTTGAAGGTTTCAAATATCCCCCCAAATGTATTGCATATGCACAGCTGTTGCTGTTAAAGAAATGGCCAGCTATGGATCTTCAATAGACCCATCCTGCACATCCCGAGCTGGTATCCCTACTGTATTCCCCTGTTTGTGGCCCTTTTTCACCACTTTCCATGTCTGCATGGCAGGGCCCTTGTTCTGCTGAGCAAAAAAATAAAAGCTCTGTCAGTCTCGAACCCTGGACCTTGGACACACAACATTGCATGAAGTACCACTAAGCCACAGCAGACATACAGCAAGCTGGTGCTGTAATAAATATATCATGTATTACAATGTGTGACTGTAAAGTGAACAGAGTAATTTCAAAACACAAATCTTGTCCAGTGAATCTTTATCAGCAGTTATTGTGGAATTGTATGACATGACTGTGATAAGAGAGCCAGCCATTCTAGCAGGACATTATGTTACAGTATTACTTTACAAACACCACACACTATCACACCAGGATAAACACTGACATATTCGAATAGGGCAGAGGCCATACATCCCAACTATGAATGCTTTACAGGGATGTCCCTGATTCGTAAGCAAATCCTAGATGTGTCCCTGTGAAACCCTCTGAAAAATACACATGTTATGCAGAAAGTTGGGGAAGTACATGTAATGGAAAATGTCAATAAGGAACAGTAGACACTGCCTGCACATCACAAAAGGTGGATTAATACATATGCTCTCATTCTCTCACAGTCTCAGGTTAATGTCTGTAATATATTACAGGTGTACCTCACTTACATGTACCAGTCCCTGAAGTAGTTCAATTATAAACCTGAGTGTATGAGACACCTGGAAGACGCAGACACACACAGGCATATCATTGGTTCTGCTGTTACACACTCTGCAAATAGATTTGGAAGGAGTTACACAAGCATACCCTTATGTAGGAGTACAACACATACATATCAAAGGATGTAGCCATGTATTGCTAGCAAACAAGTGTGACAATGACAGTTTTGCAGTGCTGGAAATACTGGTGTGGTGCACAGACAAAGGAAACTAGGCTAACCCCTGGCTATCATCTGCATATGTACACAGGTGGGAGCTACAGACAGACTACTTTCCTTCATAGACCAACAGGTACACAGTAACCCCGTATGTTCAGCAAGATGAACATCACACAATAATATGTACAGCTCTCTGTACCTCTGCACCACTACACAATAGTACAATATACATGTCTATTCAGGCTATACCAAGTTTCTAGTTAGGCATACATAGTACTGAACTTGTACAGTTGTCTTGAGTAGCCTGTGCTACTGGCAACACATAAAGGAAACCCAAATGGGACAGAGGTTAATAATGTTTTATTTACAGTATAGTAGTCCACAAACAGGTAATGTTGCAGAAAAATACATTGCAATCACTACTGTTGTATGGCAGCTAGTTGTCTAAGTAGAAAAACAGTACATACTCCCATGTATCTTGTGTTCCCATTTGGAAGGTTGAGTAAAATACTACACTGGCAAGTGTGTATTGGAAGCAGCAACAGTCAGGTTTCACTACAACATGCAAAGCACTGGCTACAAGTATATCCTCAGAAATAGGAACTATACCAACCTTCTGACTGACACTACGGTGTCCACAGCAAACAAGCAGGGGCACAAACCTGGAAAGCTGAAAGGGCTATGCCTCCCTACTGTATCATTTTATAGCAGTGTGCTGCTATGCCAGTGAGTACTGCAATTACCACACAGCAGGCTGCATGCAATTACAAAATGGTGGGCACCAATTGGTGCAGAGGCCATCACATGCACATAAGCAGATACATACAAAAGCAGGCTGTACTTGCTTTCTACACATGCAATAATATCATTGCATCTACCAACAGAGACAGAGAGACAGTTGGAGAAAAATAAAGAGAGAAACAACACAGGAAAAGGAGGCCTGACATCTGCATACATAAAAAAAGCAGCAGTACTGTTTAAAACTAAAAATCTACAATCAGACGCAACACAGGAATAAAAGGAAGGGTATGTAACACATACGTATTTGGCGGCATGTAGTAGCTGTTTTTGAAGAGTACTCTATATACAGTGTATCATCTATATGTGTCAGCAGTAGATATCTAAATGTATCTGTACATGTGCATAGATCAAGGGACATACTGCAAATGTTTGTGAAGGGTGTGTATATATATATATATATATATATATATATATATATATATATATATATATATTGTTGAAGGTTGTTCTGTGCATATGTGTATGTAGGTTGTATTGTTTGGCAATGAAAACAGCATGCACTGCTGGTATATCACATGTGGTGTTCATATGCTTGTGTGTATGAATCCACATGTTTCCAGTGTTGCAGCCAGTGAGGCCTGCTAAAGCTACATGGGCGGAGGACACCTTAAATGCATTCTGAACAACACTGTGTAATATTATGAAATCACTCTATATCCCACAACTATCACATAATTGATATCCCCACCATGAAAAGTGGACTGTATATGTGCCTATATGTACAGCTATATGTCCAGCAATGAATGTATATATGTATGTGTGTATGTATGTGTATATACAAACACACATATATATATATATATATATATATATATATATATATATATATATATATATATATATATATATATATATATATATATATATATATATATATATATATATATGTGTGTGTGTGTGTGTGTGTGTGTATATATATATATATATATATATATATATATATATATATATATATATATATATATATATATATATATATATATATATATATATATATATGTATATATATGTATAGAGAGAGAGAGACACATGGGGTCATACGTACTGCAACAGGTGCGTGCTGCCCAAGGCATGGACTGAAGCACAGTGTTAACACTGCAGTGCCATCCCTTCTTGCCAAAAGAATGTACCCATCAACTACCACATAGGTGGTAGTCTGACTAACACCAAAGGTGTGATAAGAGAACCAGGTACACAGGTGGACAGTAGCCTACTCGGTGATAAGTACAGTGCCACACTACTCATGTAATCTGTCTACATAGTACATGTCATCACTAAAGGTGTGTTGTCCAGTTAAATATTGGTCAGTGTACCCCGATAGTCATCACACGTACAACCCATTCTATAGTACACTGACACATGTGTTATGTACCTCACATGACAACTATAGCAACTAGAAAGGCTACAGACATACCCCATAAAGAGTAGTACTGGCCTCAAACAGATGGCCTATGCAAACTGACACACAAAACCACAGCTAGACTTGGTGGCATAACACCTACCCAGAGGTGAACTCTGCCTAACATACAGACGTATGTCACACACATAGCTGTTGTACATCCTCCACGTTAACATATCACAATCCCTACAAGCTACACGCTGTAGGCCGAAAAACCATGACAGATCACTTAACAGCACATGCTGGATGGATACATACCTATCTCAGAGCCATGACATACTCCAGAACAAACAAACTATCAATAGGAAACAAAGCTCCTACATACCAGTTGTCATACATACCTGTAAGGATTGGTGTGATATACAAAATATACACCGGCAACCCCCTCTGAGGCTCTGGTTGACCGGGGACAGTTCAATTAAATTACATGTGTGTCACAGGCCAGGGTAGCCTATGGCTAGTCTGTTCAATGCCCTAGGCCCATATGTGTATAACCTACCTATGACACGATGCACACACACATGTACATAGTGCAATGCTTGTTACGTGAGGATGACTGAGTGTGATGTTGAATGTGTTGGTGAATGTGTGCAAGGTCTGTAAAGGTGTGATAGCTTAGTGTGTTATTGTTTCTGCCATGGTAGTTTGTGTCCTATCTGGGATCACAGCAAAAGATGTGTATAGCATTGCTAGGCAGACAGAGTAGGATGCCATACAGTGTGACATATTTCCCCGTTGTCAAGTGTGTTCTGCCATTGTAGCCCAATGCAATACATGTATGAGTAGTGAGTGTTACGGCTGTACATTCCAAATCCCATATGAATTGTAGCAGTACCTGCAGCTGTAGGCCTAAACAGCACAGTATGTTGTATGTTCACATTGCTTGCAAACACTGTATTCTGTGTTCCCTGTAGTCCTCACAGAATACATGAGTCAGTCATGATGTTTTGTAAGTAGTGCACACATCACTGTATGGTACACCCATAAAGCTAATCTTGTTTGCCATACATTTGTGTGTCATCTGTATGTGTGATGTGTGTGTAATCAGGCCTGTACTATGCCCCATACATATGTGTGTTACAGGGTATATGTGTGTATTTAGCAACATGTATAGTGTAGTACAGCAGTATGACACCTATATTAACAACTGTGCACATATGTTAGGTAGGTGTTTGACATTGACGACTAGAGTGTTAGACTGGTAATACTGTACCTGTACTTCACATCCATTTAAATGGAGGACATCTGTCTTTATGCATTAGCTTGATGTATACCTCCTGTGGCTAGGTGGAGGATGGTGTCACATACAGTGTGTCATGTACTGCTTTATAGTCTGACATACTGCCATCACTTTGCTGCTGTGCAGAACATGGTTTGGTATATATATATATATATATATATATATATATATATATATATATATATATAGTGAGCCACGCACTGTCATCCTGTTGTAGCCTGAGCACTGATATGTGGTATTGCACGTGTGCATCTTCTGACAGGAAATTGCATGCTGTATTTGTCGAGTAATTGATATGTGTAGTTTAGAATATGAGGTGTGCCACATGGCTTGCTCACATATATTGTTAATTTGTCTTCCAGGGTCATGGCCCACAGTAGGAACCCTGCATATTCTGCTGATGAGGATGCTGAGATACACACCAGCCTTGTACAGCATTTCCACCTGCTGTTTTCATGAACCAGCCAGAACCAGCATGAGAGGGCTGCACTGTGGCAAGAGCTTGTTCGTCGGGTAAATGACATAGGCATGCATAACCGGACATATGAGCAGGTACACCATCACTGCAGTGATTTAATTCGACATGTCTGGCAGCATGCATCTGATATCCACAGACAACAGCTTGCCACAGGTGGTGGGGTAGCTATCCACCCCCCCTCACCAGTGTGGAGGAGCTCCTCCTAAGTGTCGTGGCTCCAGGCCAACAACAACAACATCCACAAACATGTGTCATCATGGAGGCCGGAGCCACCCAGCATGTTGAAATGGAGCGTGCAGGTAACATGCCATATCTGTAGTTGACTGTTCTCTGTACTGGTAGATTATGCATATGTGAGATGTGTACTGTGTGTGTAGCTGTTATGCTGCCTATTCTTGTGCAAGATTGATATTCTGAATATAATCTGTACACCTGTGAAAGCCAACTGTTGTACTACTGTACTTTATCATACTCACAGTAGCAATGGCACAGTTGTGGCCACTGACAATCACTCTCATATTTTTGCAGGTCCCTCTGGAGTGACAGCAAGGCAGCCAATCCATGCTGGTGAGTGTGTAATAACGATACTATTGCTAATGACATGTGCATGTCATATGGAGGTGTAGTCTGTGCACATGTAACACACCTACGCATAATGCATGCTGTGCATGTTTGCTGTGAGACTATGCATATCCCATTAATCTCAGTAGCTGCCTCACTCACATGCAATACACAGAGCATCACACACAAGTGTGGCAACACAGTAGTGGACATTGGATAGGCATACCTGATACACATGTACACAACACACACAAGTTTGGCATAGACACTACACCTTAGCCTGCTACACATGTCCAATCCTGACACCTGCTGTATGCCCACCCTTCAGTATCCCACTTATCATCTACGCAGCACACATAATATACCTGAGGGGTAGAGGCCTATCATGTCTCTGTGCAACAGTCTTGAACAAATAATACATTCATGTTAGGCAATGCTCCCTATTGGCCACCTTACACACCCATGTAACAAGTGGCTGTGTAACTGTGGATGTAGTCATGTTACCGCACTTCAGGTACAGCATGCTAGCTGCCTGTCTGGCACACATTATTATTGTTGACTGACCACAAGATGCATGTTGATCATGGCTCATGTTACTACACCACATCCAGTTACACTGACCACAGAAGTACACATAGCAGTTATTGCGTAGCACCGTAATGTTGTGTGTGTGTGTGTGTGTGTGTGTGTGTGTGTGTGTGTGTGTGTGTGTGTGTGTGTGTGTGTGTGCAAATATATGCACCCAGAGCTTGTAACACTTGCACAACATTGTTCTGTCCTTGTACACATTGTGTCCCAGGGTGAAGACAATCACTGAACAACTACACACAAGCATCAAGTACATGTATACTGTTATTAACAAGGGCTGTCTACACTTGCACTGCATGTTCTTGTGCAACACATAATCTGCATGCTGACACATGTGAGGTGATGATTTTCCTTGTGATACTGTCACCCACCCTCAAACACTATTGTGTATGTGTTGGATTGCAGGTGTGTGTGTGTTTGTATCTGCTGTACTGAGGAGTGTAGTTGTGTTCATGTGTGCATGTGTGCATGTGTGCATGTGTTCATGTGTGCATGTGTGCAGGTGTGCTAACATCATGTACACATTGTAAACTGTGTTTCCTGTCTTCCTCTCACAGGTTCTGATGTTGCTCTGGTTGAGTGCAGCAGGGAACCTGAAGCCACTGCTGGAGATAGTGATAATGATGATACATGTGTAATGGCACAGGGAGGTGTGACAGGGTCTGTCGTTGGTCAGCCAATCGACACTACACAGCATTCAACCCCATCTATGCGCACAGTCGTCCTGCCGATACATCCATTGTCACCAATGTCCTTAGCTGAGGGACAGCATATGGTAGGCATTGACCAGGATAGTGTGGTATCATTGGCACATGCATCCCCTCACAGCAGCCATGCCCAGATTCCTGAAATGGTACCACACAGGCAGATGTCCAGGGGTTCTCGTGGGAGCATCCATGGTCGTAATGCCCCTGTCAGACGTGCCCACAGAGGTCTTTCAACCTCAGCTATGTTCCGGGCTGTAATGCAGGCACAGGCACATATGGAACGGTACACCAGACAGGGTCTGAGGGAGCATAGAGCACATCACACTGCTATGAATGACACTATGCATGACGTTGCGGCTGCCATCCGTAATTTCACCGAGGTCATTGATAGACATTGGGGGGACACATTAGATGTCATCCACAACTACATGTCCATGAGCCAGGACAGTGCAGGATGGTTGAGGCATCGACGTGGATGTATGCCAGCAACATCATCAGCTGGCAGTCATCGCGGATGACAACAAACCCACAGCCACTCCCATAGTGCCAGTACCAGCCCCAGCAATGCTGGGTCTGTGCTGTCATTAGACCATCCTAGAAGACCACGTGCACATGGCTCTGGCCAGTCCCAGCAGGGACATGTGTCCAGTCAACAACCCACTGCCTCTGATGACAGTACCCAGTCTGGCCTAGTACCTGATACTGTCCATAGCACCCCTGCCAGGCACAGGTACCGTGTCCGTGGCCAGAGACAGTGATCTGTATGACCTGGCAGGTACAGTCTGTGGCTGTCCACAAACTCCCGTATATGGCAGCCACATGGTGGAACTGTGTGCATGCATACACACACACATAATGCTAACACCTAGGGCTAACACATACACACACACATCGCATCAACATTGCCCCATGTTGTACTGTTGTCCCTCACTAACACACACACACATACATGTCGATTGGATGTGTCAATGGCAGACTCTGGCAAACCAAGTACACACCCTGTGCATATGATGAAACTGTGCCACCTCCTGTCATCTGTAACATTGATGCAGGAACAGGCTAGCATGGTGCTGATGCACAGGGTGACTACATAGCACTGTAGTAATATTATCATGTTGTTAACAGTAGAGTGTAATGATATCGTTGTGGGTATATCCGAGCAGGCATGATGCATTAACACTATGATTGTCATTGTAGTTTTGTATACACCAGTGTTAATTCCCAAAGTGTATTGTCTGCACATGTGCCACATGGCTGTTGTGTGTAGCTGTGCCTGCATGTGTTGGAGAGTGGACAGTACATGTGTGATGTTTGCAGCACAGAGTTGCAGGTGTACATTTGTGAACAAGGTGGAGTTGCATTCTCTGCATGTAGGTGCATAGTGCACACATGGGAAGGGTGACATGCACCATCTGACACAGTATTCATACATTGTAGTTCTTATTGGTGGCCAGTATGCATTGTACTACACATATGTTTCACCTGGGGTCACATGTATGTATGACATGGTTTGACACTATGCTGTGGGTGATACGGTTTCTAACTGTCAATGGTCTGCATTCTGGTAGTATACACAACCTACATAGCCTGACTTTAAGTGGTCATTACATGGTGTCTCCTCAACCGATACACAGATGTAGGAAACCGGTGTCAGTGATATCCCTTCAGTACTACACTATACCAGTAGCCATTGTTACTGAGCCCCACACATCCCTGGGAACAATACTGTTTGGCATATAGCAGTCTCACGTACATGCCAACACACTAGGGATATGTCCATCCATGACTGCAAATGCATACAGTGGCCTACAATGCATTCTACACATGACACACCTATCCACCACAAGGGTATCATACAGACAGATACCTGTTGTCCAAGCCATGCTGTATTGCTATAACGCAACTGTAGCATCGTCATCAGCATGTACTTAACATAGTATTCCAACAGTACCATGTAGGTGGTAGCACCCATCATGTAGAACGGGTAATGGTGTGTACATACGGACAAGTGTTATCTCGTCTATCCTTTGATATTCACATTTCCAAAGGTATTCTGCAGTCCCTCGGTGTATCACATAAGCAAGAAGGTGTCTGTATGCATATCGATGACAGTTGCCATACACCTACACTGGATGTCCATTACTCACAGACTTTGCTGTGTTTGAACATGTCTGACATATACCCCAGACATGAACCCTCACCCACATTAATCTATCAAAGCTGTCATGGGTGTGTGTCACACAGTTGGCCTAGGACACAGATCACTGCAGTAGCCTGCATTGTCACCAACATACATGTATGGCCTAAGGTCTGGGAAGCAGCGGCACACGCTGGCAAAGGTAACAACTGTATTCATATATGAGGCAGGCTTCACACATAGGAACTATTGAAGGTCACAGGTACATATATGTATTTGGCACACACATACCTGATGTGTGCATTGAAATTACTGTTATACTAATATGTCATACAATAATAAAAGCAAAACCCACAACACATTGACAAACTGTGTGACACACACACACATGGCATTTGCAGGATTCAAACCACTACCTGAATATGTTATGATACTACAGACATACACGTTAACACGACATGCTATATGTTTTACTGGGGATGTCCTTATCAAATGCTGTATTTCTATGAGTCTGACTCCATTAGAGTTGACAAAGATGTATTTACCACTTTTGAAGTATTGTCAAGGTCTCCGAAAGTAGCACTCCTCTCAAAGGTGATTACACAGTACCACACACATTCAGCAATTGCAGGATTCAAAACCCTACCTAACTATGTTCTCAGAATACAGACATATGCATTAACACCACGTGCTATATGCTTTACTGGCCTTCTCATTTCCACACCTACATTTGTATGCTGCTGACATCATCAGAGCTGCCAAAGAGGAATATACCTATATTGAGGTGTTTCCATATTCTACAAAAGGCACATTCATCTTCCATAAAGTCACACAGACACATACACACACTCAGCAACTGCAAGATTCAAACCCCTACCTAACTATGTTATGACACTAGAGACATACACATTAACACGACACGATATATGCTTTATTGACTTTTGCATTTCCACACCTATATTTGTAGGATGCTGACATCATCAGAGCTGCCAAAGGGGATCCAGCTCTTTTGAGGTGTTTGCATCATCTCCAAAAAGCACTTTTCTCTCAAAGTCAGTCACTTAAATGAAGACAGCCACACACACTCACAGTATTCAAACCCCTACCTAACTATGTTCTCAGAATACAGACATATGCATTAACACAATGCACTATATGCTTTACTGGCCTTCTCATTTCCACACCTACATCTGTATGCTGCTGACATCATCAGAGCTGCCAAAGAGGAATATACCTATATTGAGGTGTTTCCATATTCTACAAAAGGCACATTCACCTTCCATGAAGTCACACAGACACATACACCCCACACACACTCAGCAACTGCAGGATTCAAACCCCTACCTAACTATGTTATGACACTAGAGACATACGCATTAACATGATGCTATATGCTTTACTGGCTTTCTCATTTCCACACCTACATCTGTATGCTGCTGACATCATCAGAGCTGCCAAAGAGGAATATACCTATATTGAGGTGTTTCCATATTCTACAAAAGGCACATTCACCTTCCATGAAGTCACACAGACACATACACCCACACACTCAGCAACTGCAGGATTCAAACCCCTACCTAACTATGTCATGACACTAGAGACATACGCATTAACATGACACGCTATATGCTTTACTGGCCTTCTTATTTCCACACCTACATCTGTATGCTGCTGACATCATCAGAGCTGCCAAAGAGGAATATACCTATATTGAGGTGTTTCCATATTCTACAAAAGGCACATTCACCTTCCATGAAGTCACACAGACACATACACCCCACACACACACACTCAGCAACTGCAGGATTCAAACCCCTACCTAACTATGTTATGACACTAGAGACATACGCATTAACATGACGCACTATATGCTTTACTGGCCTTCTCATTTCCACACCTATATTTGTAGGATGCTGACATCATCAGAGCTGCCAAAGAGGAATATACCTATATTGAGGTGTTTCCATATTCTACAAAAGGCACATTCACCTTCCATGAAGTCACACAGACACATACACCCCCCACACACTCAGCAACTGCAGGATTCAAACCCCTACCTAACTATGTTATGACACTACAGACATATGCATTAACATGACACACTATATGCTTTACTGCCTTTCTCATTTCCACACCTATATTTGTAGGATGCTGACATCATCAGAGCTGCCAAAGAGGAATATACCTATATTGAGGTGTTTCAATACTCTCCAAAAGCACATTCACCTTCCATGAAATCACACAGACCCCACACACACCCACTGCAGGATTCAAACCCCTACTTAATTATGTTATGACACAACAGACATACACATTAACATGACACACTATATGCTTTACTGCCTTTCTTATTTCCACACCTATATTTGTAGGATGCTGACATCATCAGAGCTGCCAAAGAGGAATATACCTATATTGAGGTGTTTCAATACTCTCCAAAAAGCACATTCACTTTCCATGAAGTCACACAGACACATACACCCCCCACACACACACTGCAGGATTCAAACTCCTACCTAACTATGTTATGCCACTAGAAACATACACATTAATGCAATGCTATATGCTTTACTGTGTGTATTCTTTCCACTGCTATATATGTAGTACACTGACATCATCAGACTACACATGGTAATGGGTGTGCAGTTCATGTTATGAAATCCCAAGACTGCACCATGGGCGACAGCAGGTGTTGACAGCATGTATAGGACAACACTGGTTTCTCCCACTGGTAGGTGCTGGTGTGTATGAGCTGAGACGTACCTCCCTGGACTACATGAAAAGAGACATAGAGGAGCTCTCTGATCATGTAGCCCAGGCTGGTATGACCCGCACCTTGAGTAGCATCTTGCCCTCACCAAGAATGATGGCACAGTATGAAGACAAAAGTATCAGTTTCAACAATTGCCTACAGTATTGTTGTCATTCAAAGGGGATCCAGTGTCTGTGAGCCTGGGATAGAATGCTCGACAAGCCTCGTTGCTTCACTAGGGATGGCTTGCACCTGTCACCCTTAGGGTTTCGTATAACGGCCAAGGCTCTTGGCACCCCCATAGTGTCTTTTTTAGGCAAGGCTCAAAGGACAAACCCACCTCCATAGACAACCCAAGGATAACTATAACTAAGGGTAATGCTACTGAATGCCAGACATCTAAACCGCAACATGCACTCGAGCCTCTCCTCAGTATGTAGACAATCGATGTCTGTGCAGTAACAGAAACCTGGTTCAAGGCCCCCAAGAGCACCACAGCACTACCAGGTTATAACTCATACCATGCTTTTCAGGCCCAAACATCGGACCGAAGCACAAAAGGAGGGGGAGTATGTATATTCATCAAACATACCTACACCTCCAGGTTAGTGGCACTGCACGAAGCATCGGAGACCATCCATGTGCAACTAACAGAGGGCATAACTGCCTTTCAGTTTGTAGGCTGCTACAGATCACACTCCCTTTTACAGGAACCCCACTTGGCATTCCTGAGAACAATGGAGAATATGACGTTCTCACCTAACACCATGATATTGGGTGACTTCAACTACCCAAACATTGACTGGGTAAACTACTCAATGCCAAACACCATCGCACAATGATTCCTTGCATTTATAAACTCTACCGCTATGGAACAACTGGTCACCACTCACACAAGAGGGGGCAACATATTGGACCTGGTCATCACCAACATGGGGACTCTATGTTCCACACCAGAGGTAAACCCCTCATTGGTAAGATCAGACCATAAACAAATTTCCATGGACATCCATATCCCGTCCCCACCCCAAGCCAGGGAGACCATTGTACCATATTTCTCAAAAGCTAACTTCACACTTTTCAAGACTGAGGTGGAATCCTTTAAAGACTCCGGGCCAGAGGATATTACTGGCCAATCCGCAGAATCCTTTACAAATGCATTCTATGAGCACCTGAAGGAATGCATGGATCATGCTATCCCAAATGGAAACAAGACTCACTCCTCCAAATATGGGAGACCTGTATGGTGGACCCCGGCCATAGGTAAGCTATACAACTGAAGGAGGAAGCTACTACATGGTAGAGCAAACTCCCAAAAAGGGAAGGCATCTCTGATCAGTATTAGCATGAAACTACAATCCATCCTAAAATCATCAAAGGCCAGCTTTGAAAGACAAATTGCCCTAGACACTAAGGTTAATCACAAGGCCTTCTTTAGTTATGTGAGGAATATGGGTGGAAACACCCAGATATGCTCTGAATTGATGCATAATGGTACAAAATATACCGAACATACAGACATAGCCAACATCCTGGCACACAGGTTCAGTGCTAACTTCTCCCCCCCCCCCAAAGGGACAATTGGCTATCCCAACAGAATGTGACCTCCCTGACATCACAGATGCACAGGTGAAAGCTGCCTTCTCTGAAGAAAAAAACACAGCATCTATGGGACAGGACGGTGTCTCAGGCTGCGACTTACACAAGCTCAAAGAAGAACTGAACCCTCACATGAAGTCACTGTTACAACATAGCCGTACTACAGGATATGTACCCAAGGAATGGCGTACAGCTACCGTGGTCCCACTCCACAAAGGTGGTGCCACAACGGACACTGGGAACTATCGGCCCATAAGCCTGAGTAGTGTGGTCTGTACAGCTATGGAGCATATTACCATGGAAGTCATAAACAAAGACATTGCGAACCTCCAGACACTGGACCCTACCCAATTTGCCTTTGTTGATGGCAGATCTTGCCTCTTACACCTATTTGATTTCTTTTAAACAGGTACCAAAGCCATAGATGAGGGCAAGGTAGTCCACACAGCCTACCTGGACATCACCAAACCCTTCTACACAATACCCCACTCGGCCATCATAAATAAGCTTACCGGCTTAAATATCAACCCCTATGTCACAAGATGGGTTGCAAACTGGCTCAGGGATACAACCCACATGTTCAGGATTGCAGGTGCCATGTCCAAATCCAAAACAGTTACAAGTGGTGTCCCACAAGCCTCACTTCTGGGACCTCTCTTATTTGGTATATACTTCCCTGAGGTACAGGCTAACACGGGGGGACTATGGCTGACAGAGTTCCCAGATGACTGCAAACTGGGAGACATAATCGACTCTCTGGCTGACACATGCATCCTCGAAAAGGTTCTCACGGAGACAGATGCTTGGCGACAGAGGCACGCCCTCAAGGTAAATGCTAACAAGTGCATAGTCATCCCCTTTGGGAAAAACAAAGTGCCCACAAATTACCACATAGGTGGTGATCCATTAAGTATGGCAGAAGTAATTAGGGATTTGTGGAGACATGTAGATAGTAATCTCTCCTTTGATAATCACGTTGCCAAAGTGGTTAGTAAGACTTTCTATATAGCCCACATTATCATGAAAGTGTTTGCATCTGGATCAAGAGAGGTCATTGTGCCACTGTACTCATCACTCATCAGGCCCATGATTGTCTACAATGCCCCGTTTGGGATGTACCTTACTCAACACCTGCAGCAACTGGTGAGACCACAAAAGTACCTCAACAAGGGGATCATGGGCCTGAAACAGATGTCCTATGCAGCTCGACTACAGAAAACCCGGCTGTACTCAGTTGCTTACCGCATACTCAGAGGCAATCTATGCCTCATGTACACAGCCATGTCTAACCCAGAATTAATGGACATGCTCCACCTGAGGAAATCCAAATCCATTAGAGCTACACACTCCAGGGACATAGACCTCAGCACAACAATTAATAGGACATGCTGCAGGGGCAGACCCTTTCCCAGAGTCTACCCTCACTCTGGCATCGAATCCAAATTCATGTTAGACATAGCCCCTCGTTGACCCTCTTCAAGCAATATCTGGTCGCATGGATGGGAAATTGCAGATTCACACATGGGATCTCTTCTGTGTCCCTGCTTGACAGAGGCACAGTAAACTAATCTTAAAGGGCGACCTTCTGTGACCTACTATACAGAGGCACAGTAGGCTAATCTTATAGGGAGGTGAAAGCCAAATACACTCTGGCTAGGCTTGGAAATGCCATAGGGCAGATAGCCTAATATCTACCTATGAACCTATGTACACGAGTCTCAGCTTGTGTGATCTATCTGAGTACCAGTTGCAAATCCGTCATATGACAATACATATTTATGCACAGAGTGTCGGGTTTGTGCATACAACATGTCTGTGGGATATTGGATAAGGGCTATTCAAGGTCTATGTGGGATGTGTGTAGCTCATTTCAGTGATGTATGTCCCGGGTGTCTGACTTGCGAACAGTGTAGCTGTTTGCCAAACATGATCTGCCCATGCACATACCAAAGGTGGTAGTGTTGTGTGTGTGTGGGCTTCCAATCGCTCTGTTTATGACTTTAATCATGATGGACCCCATGTCCTTGCAGATCAGACATCATAGAGATATATGACTATAGTTCCCATGGTCTGTTGTGCACCAACACTTCTGCAGTGTGGCATGTGTTGCTGGAACACATTCGACATTAACATATTCTGTAGAGAGGGTATGGCTCAGCAGACTGTTCAGGTGCAGGCTCTGTATGTTCTGCAGTTCACTTGTGAGACATATAGGGAAACAATGTGATCCCATCAATGCCATGTTATGAGCCTGGGAAGGAGCTGTTTACCCATTCTACATGTGATATCTCCTGGTATGATGATAGGGCCTTCTGTCAGTGGGATCATGCCATGTTGGTTCACTAGGGGCAGCTTGCACCTGTCACCCCTGGCCTTTCAAATACTGCCTATGGCACTTTGCACCACAATATTGCCTTTTGTAGGCAAGCCACAGTAGACACAACCACCTCCATAGACAATACAAGGTAACTGACACTACCGGTGATGCTGCTCCATGCCAGACATCTACACCTGTACATGCATGCACTCAAGGATCTCTACAGTATGGGGTATATCAATATCTGTGCAGTCACAGGAACCTGGGTCAAGTGTCCTGAAAGCACACCAGCACTACCAGGGTACACTTCATACAATTATATATGTCTACATTAACCAGGACACACCTGGAAAGGAGGGGGAGTATCCATATACAGCAAAGATACACAAACCTCCAGGTGAGTAGCAATGCACAAAACATCAGATACCATCCATGTGTTGCTTACAGTGGGCTACACTGCCTTTCAGGTAATAGCCTGCTACAGACCACACTCACAAATGGAGGGACCACACTTGCCTTTCCGGTGAACACTGGCAGATATGTGGGTCTCTGCAACCAAATTATAGTGGGTGACATCAAGTAGCCAAACATTGAATGTATATACTACTCAAGGCCCAAAATCATCACACAATGATTACTCAAGTATGTCACCTGACATGCTATGGAACAAGTGGTCACCACCACCACAAGAGGGGTATTCAGATTGTACCTAGTCCTTACCCACATTGGGTCTCTATGTTGCACACCTGAGGTATACCCCTCATTGGTAAGGTCAGAACATACATTTATCTCACTGTACAACCATATCCATTCCACACACCCAGTCTAGGTACTCTCAGTGAGGTACCTCTGACAAGCAGATGTCACACTTCTCTGAACCAAGGTGGTTTTCTTCAGAACCCCCAGCTCAGTGTCAACTACGACTCAGACCACAGTATCCTTTAGATACCCATTGTATGGACACCTACAGGAATGCTTGGATCATGCTATCCCACATGTATCCAAGAGTCAGTCCTGTAAAGGCAGGTGACCTGTGTGGTGGACCCCGGACATACATACACTATGCAACAACAGGTGGAGGCTACTACATGATAGAGCAGTATCCCACAAAATGAAGGCATCTCTGATCAGTACTAGTGGCTAGCTACAATCAGTCATAACATGATCTAAGGCCTGCTTCGACAGTATGAATGCACAATACACTAATGACAATAACAAGGCCTTCTTTAGTTATGTCAGGTACCTGGGTGGCAGCTCCCACATATGCTATGTTGTAGTGTATCATTACCACAACATACACTGAGCCCACAGACATTGGCAACATGCTGGCAGACAGGCTCAGTGCATACTTTTCCTACCATTCCACAAATGTAGGAATGTCCATCCCAATGGAGTGTATCCTCCCTGACATCACAGATGTACATGTGAGAGCTGCCCTCTACAAAGCAATAACACAGCAGCAATGGGACCACTACGTGACCCAGGCTGTGTCTCACGCAGAATTCATGACAGACATAAGCGTCACATAACGTCAATATTCAATATCAGACGTACTACAGGATATGTCCCCAAGGAATGTCATACAGCAACAGTAGTGCCGCTCAACAAAGGTGTTGCCACATGGGACAATGGACACTATCACCCTATAAGCCTGACTAGCCTGTTCTGCAAAGCTATGGAGAGTATCATCATGGAAGCCATACACAGACATTGTCAACCTCCAGACACAGGGTCATACACAATTCACCTTTGTTAAGGGCACCACATGCCTCTTGCACCTGGTCGACCTCTTTAAAACAGTTAACAGGGCCATAGACATAGGGTAGGTAGTTGACACAGCCTACCTGTACCTACCACAAGCCTTTGACACAATAGCCCACTCGGACATCTTACATACACTCACCAGCTCGCATATCAACACATATGTCACAAGATGGATTGCAACCTGGATTAGGGTTAGCACACACATGGTTGGGATTGCAGACGCCATATCAGGGTGTACACCAGTTACATGTGGCATCCCACAAGGCTCAGTTATGTGACCTCTCTTGTTCCATATATATTTCTCTGAGGTACAGGCTAACACAGGAGGACTGTGGATGACCAAGGTGGCAGATGACTGTATACTGTGTGCCATCATCGACTCTCCAGCTGACACAAGTATCCTCCTATGAGGGATCACAGGAATGTTTAACTGGTGCCAGAGCCATAGCATACAGCTAAATGCCATGAAATGCATAGTCATCACCTTTGGGAATGGCAAAGTGCACACAGATTAACACATAGATGGTAATCCATTACGTACAGAAGGTGTACTTAGGGATTTGTGGACAAAAGTAGATATCCATCTCTCCTTTGGACATGCTGGTGTGAATGACCTGAGACGTACCTCCCTGGACTACATGAAAAGAGACATACAGGAGCTCTCTGAGCATGCAGGCCAGGCCGGTATGACCCTGACCTTGAGTAGCATCTTACCATCACCAAGAATGATGCCACAATATGAAGACAAGATGATCAATTTCAACAATTGGCTTAAGTACTGGTGTCATTCAAAGGGGATCCAATGCCTGTCAGCCTGGGATGACATGCTCGACAAGCCACGCTGCTTCACTAGGGACGGCTTGCACCTGTCACCCCTGGGCTTTCGGATATTGGTGAAGGCTCTTGCCACCCCCATAGTGCCTTTTTTATGCAAGGCTCAAAAGACAAACCCACCTCCATAGGTAACACAAGGGAAAAGAAAATAAGGGTAATGCTACTCAACGCCAGAAGTCGTAACCTCAAGATGCATGCACTCAAAACCCTCCTCAGCATGGAGAACATCGATGTCTGAGCAGTGACTGAGACCTGGTTCAAGGCTCCCGAGAGCACCCCAGCACTACCAGGCTATACCTCATACCATACTTTTCGGCCACAAAACTCGGACTGAACCACAAAAGGAGGGGGAGTATCAATTTCCGTCAAAGATACCCACACCTCCAGGTTGGTGGCACAGCACAAAGCATCAGAGACTATCCATGTGCAACTAACAGTGGGTAAAACTGCCTCCCAGTTTATAGCCTGCTACAGACCACCTGCCCAAACCCAGGAACCCCACTCAGCCTTCCTGAGAACATTGGAAAATATGACGGTCTCTCCAAACACCATTATATTGGGGGACTTCAACTACCCAAACATAGACTGGGAGCATTACTGTAGCTCCAACACCCTAGCCCAAAGGTTCCTAGAATTTATAAACTCAAATGCTATGGAACAACTAGTCACCACTCCCACAAGAGGGGAAAACATACTGGACCTGATCATCACCAACATGGGGATCTTATGCTCCAGACCGGAAGTGTATCCCTCACTGGTGAGATCTGACCATAAATTAATCTCAATGGATATCCACATCCCATCCCCACCCCCTGCCCAGAAAACAACAGTAAAAAAGCTTTCTAAAGCAAACTTCACAGTCCTCCAAACCGAGGTGGAATCCTTCAAAGCCCCCAGGCCCGTGGAAAATATGGCCCAGACTGCAGAATCCTTTATAAACGCCTTCTATGATCACCTACAGGGATGCATGGATCATGCAATCCCAAATAAAACCAAGGGCCAATCCCCCAAAGGCAGGTGTCCTGTCTGGTGGACCCCAGCCATAAACAAACTATACAATAGAAGGAGGAAGCTACTGCATGATAGAGCAAACTCCCTAAAAGGGAAGGCATCTGTAATCAGTATTAGCAAGAGACTACGGGCACTCATGAAATCATCTAAGGCCAGTTTCGAGAAACAACTGCACAGGACACTAAAGATAATCACAAGGCTTTCTTTAGTTATGTTAGGAACCTGGGTGGAAACTCCCAGATATGCTCAGAGTTAGTCCAAAATGACAGAATATACACTGATCCCACAGACATTGCCAATATCCTGGCTGACAGGTTCAGCAAACTTCTCCCACCCCCCCAAAAGAGCAATTATGTATCCCAGCAGAGTGCTGCCCCACTGACATATCAGATGCTCAGGTAAGAGCTGCCCTCTCCAAAGCAAAAATCACAGCATCAATGGGACCAGACGGTGTCCCAGGCTGCGTCCTACATGAACTCCAAGAAGAGCTGAGCCCCAACATAAAGCTACTGTTCATTCTCAGCCTTACTACAGGATATGTACCCAAAGAATGGCGTACAGCAACAGTGGTCCCTCTCCACAAAGGTGGCACCTCAACAGATCCTGGAAACTATCACCCCATAAGCCTGACCAGCTTGGTCTGCATGGCTATGGAGAGGATCATCATGGAAATCATAAATAGGGACATTGGGGACCTACAGTCACTGGATCCTACCCAGTTTGGCTTTGTTAAGGGCAGATCATGCCTCTTAAACTTGGTTGATTTCTTTGAAACAGTCACCAAGGCCATTGACGAGGGGAAGGTGGTCCATACAGCCTACCTGGACCTAGCAAAAGCCTTCAATACAATACCCCACTCAGGCATCATAGATAAGCTCTCCAGCTTAAATATAAATCCCTATGTCACTAGATGGGTTGCAAACTGGCTCAAGGACAGAACCCACATGGTCAGAATTGCTGAAGCCATGTCAGACTCCAAACCAGTTACAAGTGGCATCCCACAAGGCTCAGTCCTTCGACCTCTCTTGTTCGGTATATATTTCTCAGAGGTACAGGCCAATACAGGAGGACTGTGGCTGACCAAGTTCGCAGATGACTGCAAACTGGGTGCCATAATCGACTCTCCAGCTGACACAAGCATCCTCCAAAAGGGTCTCATAGAAACAGATAACTGGTGCCAGACCCATGGCCTCAAGCTAAATGCCAAAAGTGTATAGTCATCCCTTTTGGCAAAAACAAAGTACACACAAATTACCACATAGGTGGTAAGCCATTAAGCACAGAAGAAGTAATTAGGGACCTGGGGACCCAAGTTGATAGCAATCTATCTTTTGATAACCACTTGGCCAAAGTAGTTAGGAAAACCTTCTATATAACCCACCTAATCATGAAGGGATTCACATCCAGATCAAGGGAGGTCATTGTGCCTCTGTACTCATCCCTCATCAGGCCCATAATCGAATACAATGCCCCTTTTGGGATGTACCTTACCCGACACCTGCAGCAACTGGAAAGACCCCAGAAGTACCTCACCAAGAGGATCAAAGGGCTCAAACAGATTCCATATACTGCCCGGCTAAAGAAACTCCAGCTCTACTCAGTTGCATACCACCTGCTAAGAGGCGATCTGTGCCTGATGTATAAAGCCATGTCCAACTCAGAATTAATGGACATGCTGCACCTCATAAAATCCAAATCCCATCGAGCTACGCGCTCGAGGGACTTGAACCTCAGCACGGAAATAAATAGAACATGCTGGAGGGACAGATTCATAACCCAGAGGCTCCCTTCACTCTGGAAGTGAATCCCAGTCCGAGTTAGGCAGAGTTCCTCACTGACTCTCTTCAAGAGGAATCTTGACAAGTGGATGGGAGACCATATGTTTACCCCAGGTATCAATTCTGTGTCACTGTTAGACAGAGGCACAGTTAACTAACCTCGAATAAGGGCATATTAAAACTCACTTGAAAATGGGTGGTGAAAGCCAAACACACTCTGGCTAGGCTTACAAATGCCCTAGGGCAGATAGCCTAGTATGAACCTATGAACCTATGAACATTGGCAAAGTGTTTATGTAGGCCTTCTATATATCCCACCTTATCCATAAAGGTTTCACTTATGAAGCAAGTGAAATCTTTGTGCACCTGTACTCATCAGGACCATACTTGGGTACAATGCACCATTTTGGATGTACCTTACCCGACACCTGCAGCAAATTTACTGACCACAAAGGTACCTCACCCAACAGGAGAGTCTTACAGATGGCCTACAAAGTTCAGCTACAGACACTCAAGATGTACTCAGTTGCTTAATGCCTACCCAGATGCAATCTGTGACTGCTGTATACAGCCATGTACAAGCAAGACGTATTGGTCATGCTCCACCTCAGGATATCTGTATCCCTTACAGCTACATGATACAGGGATGTCAAACTCGGCACAGGAGTACTACTACATGCAGCAGGGCCAGATTCATATCACAGGGGCTACACTCACTGTGGAACATACTCACACTCCACATTAGGCGGAGACACTCACTGACCCTCTTCAGTGGAGGTCTCAATGAGGGTATGGGTGATCATTCATTTACCCATGGGATGTCTTCTGTGTCCCTGCTAGACAGAGGCACAATACACTAACCGTACAACAGCTATCTTGTGTGACCTACTATTCCAAGGCACAATATAGTAGTCTACAGGGTGGTGAAAGCCAAGCACAGTCTGGATAGCATTATGAATGCCCTATGGCTGATACCTACTATCAAGCAATGACACTATGTACCTATGATACTGTTTGGTGTGCACATTGTTTATTGTTGATACTGACTGCAGGTTTGTTATCTTCTTTGCTTTCCTACTTTCTATGTACAACATATGTATCTGTAGTACATATGTGATTATGACTGACTTCCAAGATGTTCTATATATGTCTGTTATCTTATAAGTATGTGCACAAGCCAGGACTGTTGGCTTGTGAGGGGTTCCTGGGTTAACACATGAACCACCAGATATGTCTGGCACCCTGCTGCACGCACACATGGCCTAAGTGTGTGAGCATGCTCAGTTTGCCCTTTCAGTGTTTTGTTGCCTCACATTTTTCTCATTTATTTAAGTGTGTGGGCATGCCCAGTATAACCTGTCAGTATGTTGCTGTCTGGGGTCCAATACATTTGTTAACATGTGTGAACACGGACATTATTAACATGTATAGTATGTGTGTTGTACATCAAGTTATATTTATAATGCAGGGCCCACCTGTGTGTCATAACTCAACATGAATTATGCTGTGCCTGCAGGGTTTCCTTGAGACACTTTGCATAGACTTATCAACATGTCTTCCTACAGGCTGACCAGTGAAATACTGTCATGGTTTAGTGGTTCAGTACTTAAACTATAGTGTATGGTATCCTGGGTTCAAGGCCTGTCACTGCTTCAAATTCTCCTATTGTGCAGATCAGACTCCTTAAGGTCAAGTAAAGCATATTTGTGTATGTTTACCTGCTTTTGCTCAAATATGGCCATCTTTGACCAGACTTGCTCAACATTTGTCAACATTGATGAATGGTGGCCAATATTGCTGAAAATTGTCCAAAGTTGTGGCAGTTAGTGTGTATGATTGTGTTTACATATTATTATATAGTGGCAAAGCTGTTTAGCACTGCTTTATATTGGTTAACAAAATGCAATCATGCCTCAGGTGGTGCTGCAGGGCTGCCTATGTCGGATGCAATTCGTACACTCCCTATACATGTTTGGGAACAGGGAATGTCAACTTAGTCATCTCTTTTACTATATGTGCTGGTCAGGAAGAGGTATCATTTCCAGGGCTCCTACTGAGCCAGTGTATGTGCTATGCGTTGCCACTTTGCCAAGGCCAAAGCATACTGGGCACGCCTCCTTCTGCCTACTGGGGCAGGCTCAGGTTGTTCCTACTCCGAGTCATGCTCTGCCTGTGATGGCCTTGGCATTGGTAGGATGCTGTGAGGCCCGCTCCTATACTGATCCTGCTGCAGCTGTTTTCGCAGGATCATGTTATGTAGCAGTGCATATACCATGACAATTTGGGTACATGTAGTTGGTGAGTACTGCAAGGCTCCACCAGATGTGTCCAGGCACCAGAACCATGACTTGAGCAGCCCAAACACACGCTCGATTACATTTCGTGTTTGTGTGTGTGCCTCATTATGGCGTTCCTGTTCAGGTGTGTGTGCATTTCTGATGGGTGTCATCAGCCACGGCTCAAGTGCATATCCAGCATCCCCCACTAGGTGACCGTGAGGAATGTCCCCATTGGCAAATGTCTGGTACAGCTGTGTCAGATGCCAGATATGGGAATCGTGGTAGCTTCCAGGGCAGCCAGCACACACATTCATTATTATGCGCTGGGCATCACACACAACCTGGCAGTTGATGGAGGGGATGCCCTTGTGGTTAATGTAGGCCCTCCCCCGCTCACCAGCTGGTGCTTTGATATGTATGTGCGTGCAGTCTATTGCACCTACTACCTCAGGGTATTCTGCTACTTGCTGGAAAAGATGCATATTGCTGGCCAATACCTCACAGGAATTTGGGAAATATACATGATCACCGACATGTGCTGACATATCATCCAGGAACTGGTGAAGTACCCTGGATGCTGATGCCTGTGATATCCCCATCATATCACCAGTTGGTCTCTGGAAAGTACCTGTTGCTAGCATTCGTAGGCCAACACATACCTTGGTTTCCACTGGAATGGGTTCCCCTCTGTTGGTTCTGTGTGTGAGGTGTGGCCTGCACAGCTCAACAATTTGCTGCAAGAGGTCTCTGTCCACTCTATAGCGCTCCACTATCTCCAGCTCATGTAGCCCCTGGTAGGTTACCCTGGGTCTGTACACTCTTCTCTGTCTCTGCACTGGGTGTTGATCAGCAGCATTACCATTGTCACCACCCTTAGCATATTGCATATGTCGCCTTATGACAGCAATGGCAGCCCCCTAACATTTTTTTGTCTCAGTACAGCTTTTTCAGTATTCACTTCTCTTAGCTGACTGAAGTGCTGCAGTGTGTCTAAGTAATACATGGTAAAAAGTTGTTTGCAGAGTTTTAAGTGCTGGGCTGGGCTGGGCTAGTGTACTGCCTGTGTAATTGCCTGATTCTGATTGTTTCCACCTGCTAGCTCTGCTGATTCTCCCTGGTTAACTTCCTACTGTTTGTTGTGCTTCCTTTTCCCTTCCTATTTCCACAAGGGGCAGCGCCGCGCACACGAATGCAAACACGCGCACACCAGCTCACACGCGTGCACACCAACTCACACGTGTGCACACAAGTGCACATACATGCACACAAGCTTACACGGCCCAACACTTGCTAATTCCTGCTTAAACGCATGCACACAGGTACAAACGCGCATACTCACATGTCAGCAGTCTTAATGACACTTACTCCAGCTTAAACACGTGCACGTAGTGTTACTCGGTTCTACAGGCGCCACGTTCTAAACACTTTTATAAGAAAGTTTAGTAATATTTATTCATTGCATACATCTTCCATTTCTTAACTTTACCTAGGATACCTGCTGACACACCTCTTCCATTGATGAGTACCTGACAGCAGACACATGCCACTCTGCTCCAATGAGCTTACATTCTTTCATATATGCCCCCCTCGTGATGTCACCTATCTTCTACTCTGTTACTCCCCTTATCTTAAGTCTTACACTCCACTGACTGTGCTCATTTGCTATGTAAACTTGTGATTCACTATCCTTACCCTCATTTGCATAGGATTGCCTAGTAATGCTTGGTTACATCTCTTGGACTGAGTTCCCCCCTTGGCAACCTCTACTCGGTAGCCATGTTGTCTTCAGCCTGCCATTCACTTGCATTGTATATTATGATATCTTATAAAATGCCTATTTGTGGCTTTTATTTTCTTATTTTATGATTTTTATAGTGCACCATGTTTGCGCGGCGCTGCGCTAAGATTAAACCTCGCCGATCAAGCAAAAAAAATGTATTTTTATTTTTTGCATCGAGGAAATTTGCCAATGGCCATATATTTGGCCATTGGCATGCCTCCTCAACCATATGCAACCTTTATTTGGAGCTGTCACAGCTCCATTGTGCTAATTGCAGAACAGTACTCAGTTGTCAACTGAGTACATTTCTGCAAATAACACGGCTCCTACTCAGACAGGTTTGTGCTTCCTGGGTCGCAAATTTACCTCATTTGCATGCCTTTCGGCTGCAAGTGAGGTAAGTTGCATATCCAAGCCTTGCCCATGTAGGAGCAGTTTAAGGTGCTGTTTGCAATGCTGTTCCTGGATCACTCGTCGGACATGTTGGCTGCACGGAGTCTTACTCTACTCTTAGAGTCTGTGCAAGCCTTCATGAATCCGGCCCATTATTTAAGAAAAGTAAGCAATTTTTTTCTTAAATAATGTCATTGTATAGTATCAATAACTGACTCCATGGTGTGGTATATTAAAGCAATGACCAATGATGTGGTGTGGTATATTATAGCAATAACCCATGCCTGGGTGTGGGTAATGCGGGATTTACCCATGGTTGGCGTGGTTTGGTCCCGAGGGCGAAGCCCGAGGGACCAAACAAAGACAACCGTGGGTAAATCCCGCATTATCCACACCCAGGCGTGGGTTATTGCTATTATACTATGACATTATTTAAGAAAAGAAATAATTACTTTTCTTAAATAATGGCATTGTATAATGCCTCTTTGCTGCCCTTCCGCAGCTGTCTGGTATCCACGGCAGTTCTGATGTACTGCGCATGCCTACACAGTACATCAGAGCTGTGGCCAAAAGCAACGGAGAAAGCAAGATCTCCGTTGCTTTTTACTGTTTCGCTATGTTAAATGGGTTTAACATAGCGAGACAGCTTTAAAATAAGCAACGGTCCGTTGCTTATTTTAAAGCTGTCTCGCTATGTTAAACCCATTTAAAATAGTGAGACAGGTTTAAAAAAAAAGCAATGGAGAAAGCAAGATCTCTGTTGCTTTTTACACACTGTCTCGCTATGTTAAAGGAGTTTAACATAGCGAGACAGCTTTAAAAAAAGCAACGGAGATCTCCGTTGCTTTTTTTAAACCTGTGTCGCTATGTTAAACTCTTTTAACATAGTGAGACAGTGTTTTAAAAGAGACTTATACTAATGGAAAAAGTCCGGGCGTCCGGACCTTTTTCCATTAGTATAAGTCGATTTACAACGTGCACGCTGGCCAATCAGCATGCATGTTTTGGAATATTAATGGAGGGTCATGGTATAATGAAGATTTACCCACGGTTGGTGTGGTTTAATCATGAGGGCGAAGCCCAAGTGATTAAACAAAGGCAACCGTGGGTAAATCTTCAAGATACCATAACCACAGAGTCAGTTATTGCTATTATACAATGACATTATTTAAGAAATAAAATACTTACTTTTCTTAAAAATAATGTCTTTGTATAATGGCGGATTACTGTTCTTCCACTGGTTGTGGTATACTGCTTCTTTGTTTTGATGTACTGCGCATGCATATGGGACTTGCGTTCCCATGCATACCCAGTACATCAATGCTTTGAAACGGAAGCAACTTAGAAAAGAAAGTCTCCATTTTCTCTTCTTTTTTTTTTAATTGTAAAAAAAAAAATTTGGGGGCACTTTATAGCAACGGAAAAAAGTCCAGGCAACCGGACCTTTTTCCGTTGGTATATTGTGGGATTTACAACGGGCACGCTGGTTGGGCTGGGCCAATCAGCATGCATGTTTTCTGATAGTAATAGGGAGTCATTGTATAATAAAGATTTACCCACGGTAGGCTTTGTTTAATCACTTGAACTTCACCCTCATGATTAAACCACACCAACCATGGGTAAATCTTCAATATATCACACCCATGTCATCAGTTATTGCTATATTATAACATGTTCATTGTTCACTTTTCAGTCAACAAACTAAGAAGGTCCTGTTATTCTCTTGGTTATGTAACATGCTATGGTGAGATTATCAAACAATCTAGCAAATCAGAGGCAGCACATCTGCCTAACAAAATCCTCAAAGGCAACAGTCTGTAATTCAGTTGGTGACAAATATCATGATGTCATGGCCAGGGGACTCAGTATCTGCTAACCTACAGTGAGAGGTATAACTAACCAGAACACATTGTATTCAATGGACTTTACTTCTCTACTTAGGGAGATCAAGTAATAAACAGGTTTTTTTCCATTACCATCACCATAGTGTCTCTTTTAGACTCTTCAAATTCCAAAAACATGTACATACAGGATAAAAAGAGATGAAGGTGGTTTTGTGAAGTAACAAAAGTCTTAACAATAAAATGGGTGGTCTACATTTTTCCTGTGGTTGGAGGACATTGACATCTCTAACATTACTGAAGCCTGGTTTAAGGATCCAAACTGCAATTCATAAATTTCAGGGTATACTGTCCTTCATTGCTGCAGATCTGATGGGCTAGGAGGTGGTGTCTCAACATTAGTAAAAGAGTACCTAAAAGCCAGAAGAAAGAAAGCAACTCAGAAATGCTTGGCTCAGCTGGGATAAAGGAGTGGTAGTACTATGCAGCCCATCCTAAATATTGCTTATTTTATTGGTGGAAAGGCCACATAAGTTTTAAACATGCAAAAACAAGTTGTATAAAATGAGGTAAATGTGGCCATATCACAAGAAAATGGACTACATACAAAATATGTGGAACTGGGTCATATTGCAAGGAACTGTACAGGCAGCAAGGTGGCTATACAGTGAGTATCATGGCTACCTCTCAACAAGAGGATTTCTGATTGTCAGCCAAAGAGCCTTTTGTGCAGAGTCACTATGTCCCCTCTGTGCCCAAATGGGTTTTCTCTGGGTGCTCTGATTCCTTCACTCCTCCCAAAGATATGCAATAGGTCTTCCAAAATGTCCTTCAGTGTGTGTGTGTGTGTGTGTGTGTGTGTGTGTGTGTGTGTCTGTGTCTGTGTGTTTGTGTGTGTGTGTGTGTGTGTGTGTGTGTGTGTGTGTGTGTGTGTGTGTGTGTGTGTGTGTGTGTGTGTGTGTGTGTGTGTGAGTGTGTATTTGGGCATATGTATTTGTATATGCATTGTCTGAGTGAATAAATTGACACATTGTGAAAAAGAAATAAAAAGGCAGAAAAAATGTAGACAGCAGTGCAACAATACTGTGGTGGTAGAAAGGTTCAAAGCTGGTCCACAAAAATACTACATTTTCTGACTCAAAGGAAATAGCTGATATCCTAGCTAACAGATTTAGTGCATATTTTACTCTATCCACAGTTAAAGGAAATAACTAATATCCTAGCTAACAAATTCAGTGCACATTTTACTCCACCCACAGTTATAGCTATCCCACATGTTCCACAATCCCAGCCAACCCCTTTAATTACTGTGCAACAAGTTCTTTCAGCCTATTCAAACACTAAGAATACCTCTTCCATGGGGTCTGACATACTAGGTTGCCTGATTATCAATGCCGAATATGGACATTCTGAATCCCTAGTCTTTAATCTAAGTCTCTCCACTGGTTACATGCCTGAAAAACAGCTATTGTAATGCCATTGCACAAGGGTGGCCCAAACACAGACCCTGGTAACTATAGACTCATTAGTCTCACTAGCCTCATATGTAAAGCTATAGAGTGCATTATCTTAGATTTCATTAATCTAGAAATTGAAAATATATCAACCCTAGACCCTCATCAATTTGGCTTTATCAAAGGAAGGTTCTGCCTCTTTAACCTTATTCATTTATTTGAAAAACTAACCAAAACAGTGGATAGTGGTTATGCAGTGCATCCAGCACATCTAGACCTGGCCATCACCTTTGACAGAATTCCCCATGCAAGCATTATTGATAGACTTGTTAATCTGAATCTAAATCCTAATATTGTGCGATGGATAGCTAACTTGCTGTCTAACAGAATGCATGTGGTTAGAGTAACAGGTATGACTTCTGAAAGCAAATCAGTAACCAGTGGTGTACCACAGGGCTCAGTTTTAGGCCCTCTCCAATTTGCCATATATTTCTCAGACCTTCAGGCCAATATTTCTGGGCTATGGTTAACTAAGTTTGCTGATGATTATAAATTGGGTATTGTCATTCCATCTTCAACTGCCATAGACCATGTTAACAATTAGTACAAAGACTATGGTCTCAAATTAAATGTAAAAAATGTAGCATAATTCATTTTGGTAAACAAAACAGTTTAACTTACTGTATAGGAGATGCACCCCTCCAATCAAACACTGTTGTAAGGGATCTTGGTACTCTAATTGATAATTTCTTATCACTTGGCCATATCTCCACCATAGTTCAGAAAGTCTTTTATCTTGCCATCTAATTTCCAAAGGCATCGCCACTAGATCCAAAGAAGTCTTAATTCCTCTTTACTCAGATCTTATCAGACCCGTCAATGCATATAATGCACCTTTTGGCATGTATATCTAAACATATCACACAACTTGAAAGACCTCAGAGATTCATGACTAAAATAATCAGTGGTCTCAAAAGTGTTAGTTATCAGGAGAGACTGATAGCCCTTTCTCTATAGTCATCTCCTACATACTCCTCTGTGGAGGTCAGTGTTTTGCTTTCCATGCCACGAGAGATCCTACCCTATTTGATCACCTATTCCTTCACAACACTGATGGTACATCAAATATTCAGTTAAAGGAACTAAACCTTCATCAGTAGGTAAATAAAACAAACTGGCATGAAAGATTAATATCCCAACATATTCCTCACCTCTGGAACAAACTTCCACTACATGTTAAGCAGAGTAGCACCCTTGATATCTTCCAGGTAAGCCTAGATAATTGGATGGGCAGTCTCAAATTCTTCCCAGTCAATTTTGTCTTGCCATCCTTGAGGATAGAGGAAAATTGTCAATACATTTTTAATTTGCAATATGTTTTTTAGCTAAGCTTGAGATGATCTGCAGACCAATTGCCTAGTACCTACCTATATAAAAAAAAAAAAAATATATATATATATATATATATATATATATATATATATATATATATATGACTTTACTATATTTTAATAACTTTCTCCTTTGTATATTGTACTTTCTTTATTGTTTCTAGATATTTCTGTTAAATTCTATGTAAAACCGACACTGTACCTGTCAATGCTGTTCTTGTTTTATTGGAGCTTTTCTCCCCGGGCCTCCGCTGAAAATGGGCTCATACCCAGACAGACTATCCTGGTCAACAAATGTAAAATAAATAAACAAATAAAAAATGAACCCATGAACCCAAGGGAATCAAGAAGGAGCATTAAAAGAATATGAAAGTTCTGTGATTGCAGAAGGGAATGAAGAGAAAGAATTAAAAGGGATGCAGGATTAGTGGAAGGTGCAGAACAGAATACAGTAGAAAAAGAAAAACAAGACATAATGGTAGAAATAGAGGAAATATGTAAACATATAAAAATATTAAAAAAAGTAGAACAAGAGGACAGGAATAAATAAAGAATAGCGATAAATCAGGAAGAAAGTAACATGATCATAGCAAGAAAACTGGTAAAAAGATACAGAAAATGAAAAGCAGGAATAGAACCACAATAAAAATAAAGCAATATTTTTTTCTCTGAATAACTTTAAGTGTTAGTGGGATGAGAACATGACAAAGACGTCTGGGTATATTGTCATTGTATAAAAGGCAAGATGTGGCTATAGTTTACTTATAGGATACAAGACAGTTAATATAGTATTTCAAGCATATAAAGCTTTGCAGAGAAAAATGATTTGCTCATTAGATCTAGAACAATGTGGAGGTATTTCTGTGACTGTGAATAATGAAAGGTGAAAAGCAACAAATCATTTTCATGTGGTACCTGGATGAGTGCTACATACAGACTTAAAAATGAAAAAGATAAAATAACATATTATGTATACTGTATGAATAAGCAAGTATTAGTTAAATGTGTAAACCTTATTTACAGAAAATAAAATTATAATATGAAGATTTTAATTCTTAAATAAAGGCAAAAAAGTAAGATAGCAGTATGATGTTTAAATTAAATATCACAAGAAGCATTTTAAAGCATATGATGAAATTAATTTTACTCTGAAAGAGGTGTGATAAAAACAGATTATGCATTTCCAATATTTTAAGTGAACTGAAAATGGATGTGTTAAAATCAGGCTTTTTTGATCAAAAGATTACAATTTTGAGAATAAGGAAGACTTAATCAGTACATGGAGTGAATGACGTTTGCAAAGTATTTATAGATGCAATAAAGAGAAATATAAATGTATTTTTACATTTGGTAAAAGTCTATAAAGAATCATGCTTTTATACTAGATGAAAATAGAATGGTGTTGGTTCCGAATAAGAAAGCATGTCAGAAATATACATATGTGTGTAGAAAAGGAGGGAATTATATAAAGCAGGGAAGGAATACACAGGCTCATAAAGAATTACAAGATGAAAAAAGTGAAGTTGTGTCTTTCAGCTTTTCCCAGTTAGGGGTCGCCACAGCAGAACTCCGGTCCGCTAATGATTGGCAGTAGAGTTTTACGTGCCGAGTTGCCAGCTCTGACACACAACTTTCAACGAAGGTACGCCCACTCATGCATGTCTCCACGCAGAAGACGCTCTAGCTGAGAATCGAACCAGATTACTGTGAGGCGACAGTGAAGAATGTGTTGAAATAACAAGAAATACATAAATGCAATAAAAGAGGAATGACTGTATTGTACAAGTATAGTGAAAGGAGCAAAATTAGTGGAACATGAATAAATACAAGGGTAAAGAGAAGTAGAAGTTCTAAGATGGACAGAGAAACAACCCGAGAAGAGCTGACAAGGGTAATGGGATAGTGCAGCACCAGAGACAGATGATCTCAGTTACAGTTTGTCAGTGTTTGGAAGACTGTCAACTTTATGACAAAGTCAAGATATGTCACTGATGGTAGAGGAAAAGAGGAAAACATGCACAAGAATACGTAAATGTTATGCAAACAGAAACATGCTAAAGTAATCTGGGTTTGTGGTGAAAGGTAATCACATTCATCTGCAATTATGCTTCCTTCTGTGCCTTCTGCCCTCCCTTCATTAGTGATGAATATCAAAATAATTAATAAACTAGTCGAAGGGCTGCATAATGAAGCAGGACCAGTAGAAAAGAAGAGAGCTACAAAAAGGTTATAGATATTAAAAAAGCTGTAAAAGTGATAAGCAAAACTGGGGATGGGATAATCATAGGTTCATAGGTTTATAGGTATATACTAGGCTAATGACCACCAGAGCTTTTATAAGCCTAGTCACACAACCAACACCAATTGCATCCCCTTGTAACATGTGCATCTTAACTGGGGGGGTATTTTTGTTTGGATGGTTATGTAAGTTAGAAGGGGTATGTTAGCTAGAGGTTGCTAAAAAGTTATGTGGGGGTATGTTAGTTAGGGAATATTTACTGCTGGCCTCTGTCTATAAGAGATATAGGGAGATTATGGCTTCATCCTGGCATAACACAAACAACCAATTTCAAAGTAGAGAGCCCTATATATAGCTCTACATATAAGGATTATACACTTTATAATCCTTGTTAAAAATGGGAAAAGAAGAATCAGTGATAGTGAAAAAGATAATAGTTTGTTTATATAAAAAAGTGTAAATAATAAAAGGATGAAAGAACATGAAATAGAATGAGATGCAATGAGACGTTTCGATTTGGTTAAACTCGGGGCACTTTGGAGAATTCTAAGGAGTTATAAAATAGCTGACAAATGTATGAAGTGGTGTAAGGATATACATGAACGTTCTAGTTGTAAATTAATAATGAATGAATGTATTTAATAAAGATACAGATATAAAAAAAGGACAAAATAAGGCTATCTACTTTGAACTTGTTTGTTTGTGTTATGCCAGGATAAAGTCATTTGAAAAGATAAAATAAGGATGCAGTAGGTATAAATGAGGGTGGAGGGGAGTGAAATATCCATTTAAGCAAATGCATACAACTGATGTGACTATGACAACAGCACATAGAGAAGAAACTTACAGAGGCTAAAAATACCGAGTCTATATTAAATGAACAAAAAGCCATTACATCGAATACCAAAACAGCAACACGTATTACTCGAACCGCAAAAATACCGAATGCACTAAACCATGAAATTTAAAATATCGAACGTTCATAGTCAGCCAACCCCACCACTCGCTACATACTACCTACCCAAACAAAATAAATAAACCACATACATACACTAACCAAACCTTACTCCTAACCCTAAAGTAAAGCACCAAAACTCAATTTCTAAACCTACACTAAACCCCACATACACAACTATCTATGCACTATCCTTAACCCCTCCTTAACCCTAAGGTCCATAACTACCGCACACTTCCCCTATGGAGATATACCCAAACAAAATAAATAATACACATAAATACATTTAACAAAACCCTACTTCTGACAATACACTAAATCTTACACACACTACCTATCTATACCCTTACCTTAACCCACACCCTAACCCTAAAGTCCGTAACTATCGAACAATTACCTTACAGAGCTATACCACAGACGGGCCAACCAAAACACTTCGACATTTCGATTTTTGTGGTTTTGCACATTTGACAATTACGTATTTCACGCAATACATGTCGATGATTTCATATTCGTGTAAACGGAGTTTCGACAATCTAAATGGAACCCAAAAATATCATATGAAGGAAATAGGATTATGAAGGGATGAAAAGTTCAGAATGTGGTTATGAAGGGAGGACAGAAAGCATAGGAGGCATAGAGACATTTCAAACTTTAGGAATGTGGATTGGAAAAGCAAACTCCTGAACTAAACACATTATTGCAGATAACAAACAGAATGGAGAAACAATAGACAAGGGAAGAGGTTTAAAACATTTTGAAAAAAAGAATACACTTGTTCAAGACTTTTTTCTGGGTTCCGGCATTTAGGTCACAAGAAATTTCCATGCAAGCTACAATGCCGAAACCAGAAGCCTATAGCACTGCTTTGCCATAGAGCGAGAGGGATGAAAAATAAAATCACTATGGCATTAAACTTGCTAAGAGTATCATTACTTGTTCAAGAACAGCTAGCCAGCTGTCTCTGTTGTTAGAATACAGCCAAGTAGCTGTCCTTAGAGATCGTTGTGATATGCCATGTGTCTTGTCGACATTTAACGCCATAGACATTTTGCTTTTAATCCCTGCCACTCTATGCCAAAGTGGTGCTGTGGGCTTCTGGTTTCAGCATTGTAGCTCATGGGGAAATGTCTCACGACCTAAATGTTGGAAGCCTTTTCTATAAAACCCCTTTATAATCACTTAAATGCTTAACAAAATCACAGTGTACCAAGTGTAAATGTAAATGGAGAAAATACCAGTACCAGCAGATGGCCTTGTAGAAGATATTCCCAAATAGGTTGGTTCCTAGGTTTGCCCATAATAGGAAGGAAGCTTCTGAAATCTCCATATATTGATTCTGGGTTAAAATCCACTTCTTAAGCAGTGTGGGCTGAACAGCCGTGCACTGATCATTTTAGTTGAAAGCATTAAATTGTGAAAACACAGGTGTGGCACAGTGGCACAGCAAACAGCATTGTGACCTCATAACAAGAGGTTGCCTGGTTCAATTCTTGGCTGGGGTGCCGTCTGTGTGGAGCCTGCATGTCCTTCCTGTATTCAAATGGGTTTCCTCTGGGTGCTCTGATTTCCTCCCACATTCCAAAGATATGCAGCAGGTGGATTCGACACTCTTAACTGGCCATAGGTGTCAGTGTGTGTGTGTGTGCGAGTGTGAGGTTTGGAAGAGCTACCATGGCAGGGCTACCCACCCAGCTATGTAAACCTTGACTGTAGATGATTGTCACTGCTGAAGTGACACCCTGACCATATAGGGGAAAAAGTTATTGTGGATGGATGGATTAAACTGTGTGAACTATTTCATTATGAGCCATTCTCTGAGTTACTTTAGTAGTGAATAAAGCCATCAAATGACTTTATGAGATGTGGAAGTGAATGTTATGAGTGATTAGACCACAAAAACTTTATTGTTTCCAAATGTTATAATTAAGAGATGCACAGTAGGCCACTAGCATTTATCCTGTGTACAGTATATGATGGAAGAACTTTTACCACAGAAGCTGCATTTTCTGAATGTGCTGTAGTCTTGAAGGGCTTTAGCTTACTAAACTGTATTTGTAGGAAAGCTATCAATCTCAAGGTATACAGAGGGCATCAAGAAGACAGAGAGGACATTCAGACTCCACACAGAAGGCATGGTTATCTACACAAATGGAGTGCACTTAGAAGAATGATGCTTGATCTCACTAGTATCACAATAACTTGGTTGACATACTATTACTGAAGTGGTAATCTCCATATGCTTGTGTTATTGAATCCATTTGTATAACCAATTTACACAACTTTACTTCTAGAAAAGTTTTTTTTTGCATTTATCCATTGTACTTAAATTCATTTCACTATTGGTACTGACTTTAATTCGTTTTGCCTGTTTATTCCATTTAAATCACTGTTTTCACTCTTTACAGTCAGCTTGTTTTAGCCTAGTGTGGGAGCCATCTTGTAATAGTAATTGCTGATATTTCTAGGTATCCAGGCACTAACTGGTCAAATTTAGTGCTAATTTTCATTGGTCTTTTACGTGTTATTGTTTACAGTATACTGATATCAGCTGTGCCCCCCACATTTTTAAAAAAAATTCTTGAGAAGTTTTTTTATTTTTGCATGTTCTCCTGATTTTAAAGTTGTTTTGCACAAAATGAGACGTACAAATGCAATTGTAGACACACAAGAAAGCCATACACAAGCTCACACACACACACACACACACATATTCACATACACACAAATACTCACACACACAGACACACACACATTCACATACACATACAAACACATGCACGCACACATGCATATATGTACGCAGACCACAGAGACAGTCATATACACAGATGCACACACACACACACACACACACACACACACACACACACACACAAACACACACACACACACACACACACACACACACACACACATATATATATATATATATATATATACACATACACATGCATAAAAGCATAAAAGCATATATATATATATATATATATATATATATATATATATATATATATATATTTTTTTTTTTTTTTTTATGTATTTCACCCCTATCATAGTACCAGCACAGCCCTAATGTCTTTTACTAACATAATGAACCACTATAGAAATCAGGGACAATTTGTATCTGCCATATTTTTAGACTTGTGTAAAGCCTTTGATATGGTAAATTACAACAAACTCATCAACGTGTTTTCCTCTCTAAACCTTAGTAACTCCTGAATCACCTGGTTACAAAGCTACCTATCAAGTTAGCAACAACAAGCTGTAAAGTGGCAACACCACCTCTCCACTCTTCTCCCAGTTTCCATATGGGTCCCACAAAGCTCCATTCTTGGACACCTGCTTTTCTCCCTATTCACCAGTCAACTCCACACCATCACTCTACATGCCTCTATGATACAACATGCAGATGACTCCTTCCCGACAAGACTTCCACACTATTACCCAAGATTACTTTCTATCTGTAGAAACATGGCTCACCAATTCCCAACTCATTCTAAACCCCAGTAAAACTAAACTCCTTCTCTTCTACCCCACTAGATCTCCCTCTTCTCAACTAACTTTCAACAAAGAGTCCAAAAACAAAACTATTATCACCCCATTAATGCATACTGCATTGGTAGGCATCAAAATTGACAATAATCTGAAATTCGACATTCATATCAAACTATTAAGAAAGTCCACAAGAAACTAGGTCTACTTTACAGAAACAAACAATGTTAACTAAAAGCACAAAATCCACCATTGCCTGTACACAAATCCTGTCTACTCTCCTATATGCCTCCCCAATACTAACCAACCTGTGTGTGTTACTTAGACCACATCACTCTACAGCTCTTAAACAACTACAATGGTTAGCACTTCCTCAATTGCTACACCATAAACAATTAACCTTTGCCTACAAAATCCTTCATCAACCTGATAAAATTCCTTCTCTGCAAAATCTTATACAACCATACACCACTTCCAGAGCCCTTCATTCCAGTAACAAACTTCTCTTAGAAACCAGCAAAGCTAAAAATTCAGCTGGGCAATCTCTCTTCTCAAATGTCATTCCTAAAATATGGAATAAACTTCCAACCCCAATTACCTATAACAACTCCACAGTACAATTTAAAATGTTCCTAACTACTCACTTAGCAAGCATGTGGCTCTGTTCTTGCACCTCTCCTGGATAACTCTAATGTCAGTATATTTAACATCGTGCTCTTTGGGTGCTATTCATTACTTCAGTCGTCACACTCATGTATATAGGGACTTGCCTTTCATTACTATGTAAATGTATATACTCCTATAGCATGTTATGCAATTGCAACCTCCAAGAATATATTATTAACATTGTACTATTCTTGATTGTGAATATTACTAGAATACTATTATTGATTGTGAATATTACTAGAATTTCCTTGCATTTTTGTTAACTTTTACAAACTATATATTTTTTCGTATTGCTTGAGGTTTTCTCCCTGGGCCTCGAATGAAAAAGGACCTGCGTCCAGTCGGACTTTACCAGTAAATAAATGTAAAATAAAATAAAATAAATAAATAATAAATAACACGTATTCTTTGTTAGTCTAAGCAAGTGTCCTCTTTTCAGTGTAGCCAAAAGGTGGTATATTGATTAGAGGCAAATTTGGCCAGAGCACTGAAGAACTTTCTCTACTGTGTTTTCAGTATGGACCACAGTATCTTTTACATCCAGCTGAGCTACCACCAAATCAGGCAGATATTATTGTAACATGTTACATGTATTAGGGGAAGTGGCCAGCAATAGCAAGGCACAGGTACAGACACTGGTAGAACACTTGAAGGACAAACCTCATCTCTGTTTTCACCATTGTTAGAATCAAGAGGTGGAATAAAGGAAAGCAGTTGCTTTTCCACTCAAATTGCATTTCTTTCTCTGACTTTTTGGCAATATTGCAGTAGGAGTGTTTAAAATGCTGGCACTGTTATCAAATGACTATCCACCATATTAAAAGGCAGTGAAGGATTTTACCCCAAAATACCTTTGTTAGTGTTTTTTATTTCACAGGTGATTGCAGCTGGAGAAAACTAAGTTCAAATTGCCATTTTCAATCATTTTTCTTTGAGCTAATGTCTTGCCATTTAAAACTTGCGCCAGAAGAATATATTTATATTTATATATAAAAGCATGCATACATGTATCTATGCCTGTGTGCATGTCTACATAAAGATCTACATATCCAAAATATCGACAGGTTAAATACTGACAAAAATATCTAAAGTTCAAAATATTGACAGTTAAATATCTAAACACAAAATATTGACAAAACCTAACCAATTCTCAAACCAGTTTTGTGCAGAGGGACACCCCCTGCATCTACACCCCCTGTTAATTATATGTACTAACACTCAGGTCGCACAACAGCAGGGAAAGGGCATACACCCTTCCCTCATGTAACTTCAATTTTGTCAATATTTTGTGTTTAGATATTTTTAACTGTCAATATTTTGAACTTTAGATATTTTTTTCTCATTATTTAGGCTGTTAGTACTTAGGATGTTTATTTAGTCATATACCTATGTGTGCGTGTGTATATATATATATATATATATATATATATATATATATATATATATATATATATATATAGAGATATGTGTGTAACTATATATATATATATATATA